>NC_053445.1:7853843-8068041 GCF_007990345.1 Gossypium hirsutum | reverse complement strand
TGTCTTATAGTGTCACCAAGCTAGCTCGAGTTCAGAGACCGCCGGAGATCCACTCATACTATCAACAATTATTTTGGTACAATGAAATCAACATTTTGAGTTATGGCATGCATAGGGTACTTGGTTATTTTGTTATGTGTCATAATTGTTTTGGCAAAATGTGTTAGCTTATATTGGTTAGAAGTTCATTTTGCATAAGGCCATTTGAAATGAACCAATATTGGTTATAAGTATATTCATATAATGATGCCTTTCATGAATGATGTGTTGATGTCCTGGTTGTGGATGTTTGGATTGGTGCTATGTTATATTGTATAGGTGTGTGCATTAAAGGGTAGCAAAATGGCTTGGTAAATAGCCTTATTTTTGTCCACACGGGTAGACACACGGACGTGTGTCTAGGCCGTGTACGAAACACTATTTGCCCTACGGGCATGTGTTTAGGCCATGTTTCCCCTGCACCTTAGTTTTGAGAAACAAACTGCTCAGAATTGAGCACACGAGGAGAGACACAGGCGTGTGTCTTAGTAGTGTGGACGACATAGTCTCAAACAAGGGCGTGTGCACTGGCCGTGTAAAGTCTGCACCTATTTTACGAAATTTAATTTTTCACACAGCCTAGCACACGGGCGTGTGACTTGGCCGTGTGACCTAATTTCTTCATGAGTTACAAGTCAGAGAGTTACACGGGGCCGGGACACGGGCGTGTCCTATATCTACACGGGCGTATAACCCCTTTTTAATGGAAAATTTTCTAGGTTTTGTAAAAATTTCTAAAGTTCTCGGTTTAGTTCTGAATCACTTCCAATGCACCTTTTCAGCCTCGTAGGATTGTAATAGGAACATTGTGATTGAATATGAATGGTTTTAATTTGGGCGCAGATTTATAAACCAAAATTGTGTGTTTGCTCGTGTGATAAGTCGGTAATGCCTTGTATCCTGTTCCGGCATTGAATACAGGTAAAGGGTGTTACACTTAGTGGTATCAGAGCTACGATTTAGTCGATTCTCAAACTAACGTAGTGTCTGTAAGAGTCTAGCTATACATGCTATGAATAAACTTTGATAATGTGATGACTCCTGACAATTTAAAAACTGTGTTTTCATATAGTAAATGGATCCCGATCGAGCTGTGGCTTATGAGGTAGAAAGTACTGCGCCGGCTACTGATCAAGGGGCAGCACCATCTGAAAGTAGACCACCCACGATTAGTCAGGGAGGAGGGGCTAGGGAAGCCTTCCTCCACATGATGAACGAGTGGTATTTGGAGTTTATTCGAACAAATCTGACTGACCAACATCCTCCACCCCATCCTTATCCTCAACCGATTCCCATAGCTCCTAAAGGTGTGGAATTGGTAAGACTAAATAAGCCTCCGGTTGATAAGATTCGAAAGCAAAGGGCTAAAAAATTTAAAGCAAATGTAGATAATGACCCCCAGAGAGCCGAGTTTTGGCTTAAGAATATTATTAGAGTATTTGATGAGTTATCATGTACACCTGACAAGTGCTTGAAATATGTTATTTCATTATTGAGGGGCACAACATATCATTGGTGGAAGACACTAGTATCTGTGGTATCGAGGGAGAGGGTTACATGAGAATTCTTTCAAGAGGAATTCCGAAAGAAATATATTAGTCAGCGGTTTATCGATCAGAAACATAAAGAGTTTCTTGAACTGAAACAGGGCCTAATGTCAGTGACAAAGTATGAGTGAGAATTTGCCAGGCTTAGTAAGTATACCCGAAAGTGTGTTTCCTCCGAGGCTATTATGTGTAAAAGGTTCAAAGATGGGCTAAATGAGAACATCAAATTGTTAGTTGGAATCTTGGAACTAAAAGAATTTGTTGTATTGGTTGAACGAGCTTGCAAAGTCGAAGAGCTAAGCAAAGAGAAAAGAAAGGCCGAGAGTGAGGCTAGAGATGTAAGTAAAAGAACAATGAGTAAGTCATTTCAATCTCAGTCAAAGAAATCCAGAGAAATGTACTCTCGTTTCAATGTTTCAGCTGGGTATTCACACAGAGACTACGGGAAGCAATATTCGGGTCCTAAATCTCAAGCTACTTCAATGGAAAGTGTGAGTAATGTTAGGTCTAACAGACCTAAATATCAGCGTTGTGGTAGACGACATCTCGACGAATGTAGGATGAATGACCGAGCTTGTTTCAAGTGTGGTTCTCAAGAGCATTTTATCCAAAATTGCCCTGAGATGGCTGAGGAAGAAAGATTTCAGAGTACAAGGCCGAGTAATAATACTAATAGTGTAACACCTCATACCCATACCGGAGACTGGGATAAGATACGAGGCATTACCAAAATTTTCAAAATAATTTCAATTAATTTATATCATTTAGTATTCATTTTCATGTTTCATGTAACATCCTTTTCATATTATAATTCTTGTATCATATCAAATATTCTATCCGTTGAATCATTGGAGTTCCGATGGATTTTTCAACAGTACACTCAAAGTGTTCATTTCCATAGTCCATCAATTCATAATCAGAAATAACCCTTAGGATGTTTAATCATCAAGCACTTTCTCGAGTCACATCTCATGTAACTGTAGTGAATCAAGATTACCTTTTCAAGTTAAATCCTACCCACCTTAAGTTATCATAAGAAATCATATATCGAGTAACCGCAGTGAATCAGGATTACCTTTTCAGGTCAAATCCTATCTGCCTTAAGTTACTGTAGTGAATTAGGAATAAATCCTATTCACTTTAAATAACCACAGTGAATCAGGAACAAATCCTATCCACTTTGAAGTATTATAGTGAATTAGGAACGAATCCTATACACTTTATATTCTTGAGAAGGCTTTTGTCAGATTAATCGTCCGGGCTATCTATTTCTGCAACACATGCAGGAACCCTTTCATTAGGGAAATCACCTATATCCATTCGGAACCTAATATTCAAATAGATTTTATCCCTTTCAAGTAGTTTCAGAACATGTATTATTTCTTTCATTTCAACATCCGTACATTTCATATATTCAATTCAAACATTATATAAAATACAATACAATATTTAAATTGATATATTTACATGTTCATTCAAGTTATACGAACCTACCTGACTAAATTGCAGAAATACCAAGATTTAGGGGCATTTTGGTAATTTACCATTTCTGAATTTTCACCCGATCTCAAATTAATAATTTCATTCAATTTATTAATTTAGATAATAAAACAATTCATTCCCTTCAATTTGATCATTTTTGACATTTTTACAAAATTACCCCTTAAAGTTTACTTTTATTCAATTAAGTCATTGAGCCTAAAACATGCAAATTAACCATCCTAGCTGAATATTCATATATATTTTCCTCCTCCTCCTCTCCATTCCACATCCTTAATGTATATAACATGCTTATAAGTAACATTATCTATAATTTCACTATTTACTTATATGTATATTCAAAGTTGTCCATCCGTGTCATAGTCACTAAATTATTTTTATCTTAAGATAAAGAACTCCAAATTAAGATAAGCTAATTTTTCCTGAAACTAGATTCACATATCTTCTTACCATAAAATTTTTAGAATTTTTGGTTTAGCCAATAGGTACAGTTTATTCTTTAAAGTTACCCATGTTCTGTTGTCTAACAGTTCCAACCCTTCTTCGCTAAGAATTAATTATCTCCTTGTACAAGATTTGGATGATGTTTCCACTTATTTCTATTGAAAATAGTCTATTATGGATTTTAAAAATATAAATTTAAGCCCTTATTTGTTTTTATCCAATTTTTAATGATTTTCCAAAGTCAGAACAGGGGAACCCGAAATCATTCTAACCTTGTCTCACAAAATTTATTATATCTTATAATTCACAATTCCATTTCTTACACGCTTCTTCCATAAGAAATTAGACTCAATAAGATTTAATTTACATATTTTTTAATCTCTAATTCGATTTCCAAAATTTATGGTGATTTTTCAAATTTAACCTACTGTAGTTATCCAAAACTGTTTTAGTGCAAGATGTTTATTTACCATGTTTATAACACCCTTATTTTCTTTCTCCACACTATTTCTCATTACTTTCTCTTATTTTCTCTTCACTAACATATCAAGAACATAAAACCTTATATAAGAAAACTCTACATTAACATCATTTCCATGCTTTTCCAATAGTATCAAACTTAAAAATATATTGAAATCTTGATGTTCTTACCTTGTCTCATTGATTTCAATCTTTAACTTTATTTTCACTCTCCTCTAGCTTCTATTTCTTGAATCTAACTTGATATTCTAGCTCCTCATAGTCTCCTTGTCATCTTTCTCTCTTGATAGCTAAGGAAATTCTTTTTATTTCTAAGTGAAAATGGTGGATTTTTGGTGGAATGACCAAATTGTAAAGAAAAGAAAACATTTTTTTCTTCTCTTTTCTTCTAACGTGAATTTCATGGATGGAAAGATGATAGAAATTATTCATCTTTCCTTCCTTAAATATTAAATAAATTAATAATAAAATAATAATAAATAGTAAAATATCTCATTAAAATATTAAAATAATATTTATCTTAATAAAATAATTATAAAATATCATCAACATCATCATTACTTTCTATATTTCTCTCTTCCAATTGACCATTTTGTCCTTTATTATCTTTTAAAATTCCATCCTTGAGTCATCATTTAATTTGGTAAAATTACAATTTAGTCCCTCATAACTCTTCACCTATTCAATTTGGTCCTAATTCATCCATTTTTCTTAGTTTCTAGATCATTCCACCCTTAAAATATTTACACTATTGGCCCTTCAAATTTTTCATATTTACACTTTAACCCCTTAAGTTTTGAGTATTTACTCTTAGGCAACAAAACTTTTCACACTTTTACAATTTAGTCCTTTCTTGAATCAAGATATCATAATTTACTTCCCAATGTTGTCATAACTCAAAACTTCCCTTTTTGTCACTTATTTCCTTATTTTTCTATATCAAGGATAATATCTTACTATAGAAATTTTTAGGGTATTACATTTCTCTCGCCCTTAAAGAATTTTCGTCCTCGAAAATCTCATTAGTAGAAAAAATTAAGATACTACTTTCTCGTGGTTTTCTTTTATTCTTAGGTAGCTTCTTTTGTATCATGTCATTATTAGAAATATTTTTACTAAAGCTACATTTATTCTTCAGTATACAGGTTTTGTCTTAGAATAATAGACAATTATCAAATTTAATCTGAAATCCTGAATTAGAAGTTGACCCACTTTGTACTCATTTAACTTGCAACTCATTATTACATTTCTGAGTTTCACAGATCTGTTGTATAAACATTGGTTTAGCTTTAGGTTCTACTAAGATTGTACTATTATCAGACAATTACAATCGGGATCCTTTGCTTATAAGACAAAAAAGAAATCTTATACTCAAAGTATCAGCAATTACATTTGTTTTTCCCAAATAATGATCAATTACCACACCGTATTCTTTCAGCAGAATATCAGATACTTTAAACTTTTGTTGTAACAGCTTAATTTTCAGTGGTATCGGGAATAGAGATTTGAGATCACTAAATCCGACGGGTGAGTTGAAAATTTAATAAATTAATACGTTTGAGTCAAATGTGAATATAAAAGCATTTTTGAATTAGTGAATTTGGTGATTTAAAAGAATTAATTAGGTAAATTAGGTCGAGAATGAGGTATCGAAACCTCGACTTCATAAATCGAGCCATAAATATTTTTAGAAATATTTATGGAGTGCTGGTGAGGTAGAAATAAAATTTAGTCAGAAAATTTTGACGTTTGGGTGATTAATTAAATAAAAAGGACTAAATTGAAAAGGGTGTAAAAGTTGCTAAAAGGATTAAATAGCTCAATTGTCAAATGAGGAAGGACCTAAAGTGCAAATAAGCCCAAAAGAGATATTTTGGGCGGCATTAGCTGAGAAAAATTAGGAAATGGGTGAAAGATGGGCAAAATTGGAAAATTGACAAAATTGGCTAAATAAAAATGGGACTAAATTGAAACATCTAGAATTCTCTTCATTTCTCTTCATATTCATCAGCTAAAAAACAGCCATGGAGGAGGGTTCAAGCTGGTTTTCATACTCTAGCTTCATGTAAGTTTAATTCTTGCTTTCTCCTTGAAATTTTTATGTTTTTGGACTTTTACAATTGAGTCCAACTTACTATTTCATTAGTTTTTGATTCCATGTCTAATTTTTGAAGTTGTTATGGATGAGTGCTGGAAGTATATGATGATTTGGCATGGAATTAGAGCTTTAAATTGTTTATATTCTAATTTTATTGAAAGAATTGAATAGAAAGTGAATGTTTGGGACCTAATTGTAAAAGAGTTTGAAGTTAGAGTTTTATGTGGAAATTATGAATTTCAATAGTTATTAAATAACTTATAATGTTTAGAAAAAGTATTAATTGAGAAAATTATCTTAATTGAGCGGTTAATTGAGCAAGGACTGAATTGTATGAATTGTGAAATTTGGGGTAAAATGGAAATCAACATTTTGCACTAAAACTGTTTTGGGCAGCAGCAGTAGTTTAACTTTGAAAAATCACCAAAAATTGTAGAAATAGAATTAAGGATTAATAAAATATGAAATTAAAGCTTATTGAGTCTAGTTGCTTATAAAAGAAATTATGTAAGCAATGGAATTGTAAATCATGAGATACAATAACTTTTGTGAGACAAGGTCAGAATGATTTCGGGTTCCCCTATTCTGAATTTGGAAAATCATAAAAAATTGGATAAAAATAATTAGAGGCTTACATTTATTTGTTTATAATCCTGAAAGAGTCTATTTTCAATAGAAACACATGAGTACATCATTCGAATCTTATAAAAGAAGATAATTATTTTTTAGTGGAGAAGGGTCGGAACTGTCAGACAGCAGAACAGGGGAGACTTCAATGAATAAACTGTATTAATTGGACGAACCAAAAATTATGAAATTTTTATGGTAAGAATAAATATGAGTCTAGTTTCTGGGAAAATTTATGGATATTAATTTGGAGTTCTGTATCTCAAGATAAAAATAATTTAGTGACTATGACACAGATGGACAGCTTGAATATTAACATAAGTAGATAGTGAAAATGTGACAGCCCAAAGTTGACCCTAGTCGGGAAGTGGTTTCGGGACCGCTAAACCGAGTCACTGAAATGTTTGAATGTGATACTTATTGTCTAGAATATGTAATTATGAATGTGTGAAAATTTCAAGCTTCAATTTGGTTGATTTCATGTGAATTTAGTCAATAGGACTTATGTGAGAAAATTCTAAAATGTGATAGGTCAATGTGTGAGGACCTATTAGTGCATGTGGACAAAGGGGGGACTTGCATGTCAAATTCCCCCCTACTAGTAGTGGCCGGCCATGACAAGCATGGTAGACCAAGTTTGATGGCCAAGACATGTCATAGACATGTTTTGTTGGTCCATCATGGGTGGAAAAAAATAAAATAATAGGCATGGAAATTAAATAATAAAAGGAGTATGATGAATACACAAAAAAAAAAGTGTGTAGTTGATTCTTTCCCCCCCCATTGCCGTGAGCTAAAGAAAAGAGAGGAGAAGATCTTTGTTCATCCTTTTCTCACCTTCATTTAGCCTAAATTAGAAAGAAAAACAAAGAAAAAATTTTCTCATCCTTTGGTTCATCCTTGGCCAAAAATTTTAAGGAGGAAAGAAGAAGAAAGGTGAAGAGATTCGGCCATGCATGTAGCTAGGCTAAGGTATGTTTGATGATGTTCCATGAGATGCATGCATGTTTTAGTTGTTAGCTTGAGTTCTACCTAGCCCATGGTCTAAATCTTGCTATGTGATGGAAATGGCACTTGACCATGGATGCATCATTCTTGGTTGGTGTTTGATGTTGTGGTGATGAGGCATGAGGATGAGTTAAGATTCGGCCTAGGTGGAGGTTGTGTTAATGCCATTGCATGCAAAATATGAAGCTTGTTAATGATGCATGTGATGATGGCTTGATGATTCTTGAACCTCCTTTTTAGCATTTTTGTGTGAGCACATATGTGCATTGGTTGCTAAATGGAGAAGAATCGGCTAGCAAGATGTGTGCTAAGGCCGAATGTAACTTTGCATGTTAATGAGCAATGCATGTGTTAAATTGATGAAAAGGGGGAGGATGCTTTACTAGTGTGTATATGTGTGTATTAAGTGTTGAAATCGACCCCAAAAATAGACATGCATATTCGGCCAAGGGGAAAGAAATTAGCTAATATGTTGTGTTGATGCATGATTTTTCATGTATGAGACTTTAATGTCTAATGTATAAATATGGGCTAAGTGCCTTGTGTTCATCTTTTTGATGCCTAAATGATGAAATCAATTTATTTGTTTAATTAAGCTCAAGAGCAAAGGGGAAATAAATCCGATAAAGGGAAGGAAAAAGTGGTTGAATAGCTAGCGGAATCGTTCGACAACACCCGAGGTAAGTTCTTGAGTAAGAGAGCTTAAATTACGATGTGATTAAATCATGCTCTATGTGTGGCTATTGAGCCGAATGTGCAAGGACGATATGTGCCTTGTGTTTGAGTTTCGCAAATGAAAATGAAATATGAATGTGCCATGAATTATTGTTAGATGTGCATGATTAATTGAATGCTGTCCGAGCTAAGTCCCGAAGGCTTTGTGCTAAGTGAATATATCCGGACTAAGATCCGAAGGCATTTGTGCGAGATACAAATTCCGGGTTAAGCCCCGAAGGCCTTTGTGCGAGATACTAAATCCGGGTTAAGTCCGAAGGCATTCGTGCGAGTTATTAAATCTGGGTTAAGTCCCGAAGGCATTCGTGCGAGTTATTAAATCCGGGTTAAGTCCCGAAGGCATTGTGTGAGTTACTAAAACCGGGCTATGTCCCGAAGGCATTTGAACGAGGAGCTATATCCGGTTAAATCCCGAAGGTACGTGATTTGGTAATGAATGACTTGCTGTAAAATTCCAGCGAATACTCGAAAAACATCCCAATATGGGGATATGTTACGTATGTGTTGAATTTAATCGAGCCCTTACAAATAAATGTTCGCTCAGTTGATAAACGAGCTACCGGCCTTGGCTAAGTTAGTCTATTGTGTATGTACATAAGGGTTGTTAATGTTGTGAAGCAAGTTTGATATCGGTAAATTGCGTATTATGAAATATTCCGTTTAGCTAAATGTGTGTTATTCTTTGTTTATGCTGGAATTCCTTGCTCAAAACTTACTAAGCATAAATTGCTTACTCGTTACACTGCTCCTCTGTTTTATAGATTTTTGGTTCTCCAGCTATCGGACTCGGGATCTTGAAGTCGAAGTCGCCCACACTATCAAAGGCTCTTTTGGGTACTATTTTGGTTGAATTTTGATATGGCATGTATAGGACTACCATTGTTGTTTTTCGAGTACTTTATGAAATGTATAAGTGTACAGCCATGCAAAATGGCTTGTAGAAGTGGAGTATGGCATTAGACCATTCGTGTTTATGAATGTATAGATGGTTTCATGATGTAACTATAGTTGGAATGGAAGTGTTGAGCAAATGATCAGCCATTGGAATGGCTAAGTATGATCATATGTGGGCATATGTATGACAAGGCCCTAGTTGGTCCATGAAACCCCGAAAATAGGTAAGGTTTACTTTGAAAACAGAGGCTGACAGCAGCAGTGGTGTGGATTGGAAAAATCACAAGAATTCGTAGGAGTGGAATTAAATAGTGAATAAATTATGTAATCGAACCTTGATGAATCTACTTTCATATGAAAGTAACGAAACAATCATATGAACAGTACAGTAAGAGATATTCAGGTTCTTGTGGAACAGGCCAGAACAGTTTCTGGATTCCCTGTTCCGACTTTGGAAATTCACTATAAATTACCAGAGATAATTAGAGTCATACCATATATGTATGGATTCCTCTCTGAGTCTAGTTTCCATAGAAACAAATGGCATCAGTATTGAATCTCTGTGCAGAGAGATATCCAAGTCGTAATGGGAAAAGGTCAGTGTAGTCGACCCCTGTAAGATGGGAACTTTGACTAATAAACTGTACTAATTGGCCCACCAAAATTCTAGAAAAAAACACATAGGTGGGGACATGAGTCTAGTTTCAGGGAAAAATTACAAAACTGATTTTCGAGTTGTGAAACTCAAGATATGATTTTTGAAGCGACTAGTACTCAGACTGGGCAGTGTCTGGAAAAATTTTTCAAAGTTTGTTAACATCTCGTGTCCGACTCCAGTGTCGGTCTCGGGTTCGGGGTGTTACATTAAATTGGTATCAGAGCTACGGTTTAGTCGATTCTAGGACTACCGTAATGTGTTGGGTCTAGCTATACATGCCATTTTATGTGATTACTTGATAGTGTGGTGATTTCTGACAATTGTAAATGTGTTTATAGTAATGGATCCCGATCGTGACCGAGAGGTAGCTGATGATCTTGAGAGTGTAGCGCCTGCTCCCGCACAAGGGACAGTGCCGGCAGACTCTCAACCTAATGCTAGTAATCCGAATGATGAAGCTAGACAAGCATTCTATAGCGTGATGAATGATTGGTTCAACCAATACATTCGAACTAATATGGCTGTTCCACAACCTCCATTCCCGACAAATACTACCCCCGCACCTACAATACCACCGGTAACGGACCAAATAAGGTCAAATAAGCCCCCAGTTGACAGAATCCGAAAACATGGGGCTACTGAATTTAAGGCTATGGATAGCGATGATGCCGAGCAAGCTGAATTTTGGCTGGACAACACTATCCGGGTACTCGATGAGCTATCTTGTACACCCGATGAATGCCTAAAGTGTGCTATCTCCTTGCTACGTGATTCTGCCTACTATTGGTGGAGTACTCTGACTTCTGTTGTGCCCCGAGAGCAAGTACTTGGGACTTTTTCCAAACTGAGTTTCGGAAAAAGTATATCAGTCAGAGATTTGTTGATCAAAAACGGAAGGAATTTCTTGAGCTTAAGCAAGGCTCCATGTCGGTTACTGATTACGAGCGAAAATTTGTTAGACTTAGCAAATACGCTCGGGAATGTGTTTCGTCCGAAGCTATTATGTGTAAACGCTTCGAGGATGGGCTGAATGAAGATATAAAAATGTTCGTTGGCGTTCTTGAAATACGAGAGTTCGTGGTACTTGTTGAACGAGCTTGTAAAGCCGAAGAGCTTAGAAAAAAAAGCAAAGAGTTGATGAGGGAACTGGAGAGTTTCGTAAAAGATCCTCAGGAAGGTCTCTTCAACAGACATCGAAGAGATTTCGAGATGATGCGGGCCAGTTTAGAGGCACTTCGGGCCTTTTTAGACGAGATCGTGATCGACCCCCTGTGGGTACACGAGGCACTTCGGTCGCCAGTGTTGGGAATGAACGTCGAGATAGAACGAAATGTCGATATTGCGGTAAATGGCATTCGGGGAGTTGTAGATTCCCTGACCGCTCCTGTTACAAGTGCGGATCAGTTGACCACTTCATTAAAGATTGCCCGAGGTTGTTTGAACAGAATGAAAATCAGAGTGGGAAACCGGGTGCTACCACTGCTCGAGGTAGACCATCTGGAAATACGGGCAATGCTAGTGGTGGTCAGAGAGGATCTAGAGATGATATAACCAGATCCGAAGCTCGTGCGCCTGCTAGAGCTTATGCTATACGTGCCCGCGAGGATGCTTCTTCGCCTGATGTTATTACCGGTACATTCACTCTCTTTGATACTAATGTAATTGCTTTGATTGACCCCGGTTCTACTCATTCTTACATATGTGAAACCTTAGCATCCAGTAATACTTTACCTATTGAGTCTACTGAGTTCGTAATTCGGGTGTCAAATCCCTTGGGTCATTACGTGCTTGTCGACAAAGTGTGTAAGAAATGTCCCCTGGAAATTCGAGGTTCCTGTTTTCCGGCGGACTTGATGCTTTTGCCGTTTGATGAATTTGATGTTATCCTTGGTTTGGATTGGTTGACCGCGCATGATGCGATTGTGAATTGCAAGAGCAAGACTATTGATTTGAGGTGCGCAAATAACGAAGTAGTCCGAATTGAGTCTGCGGACTTGGAGGGGATGCCAGCTGTAATATCAGCAATGTTGGCACAGAAATATGTAAGAAAAGGGTGCGAAGCATACCTTGCGTATGTACTTGATGACAAAGAATTAGAAAAGAAACCCGAATCTGTGCCGGTGGTTTGTGAATACCCGGATGTTTTTCCGGAAGAATTACCGGGTTTACCACCTGTTCGGGAGGTAGAGTTTGGTATTGAGCTTGTACCTGGGACTACGCCGATTTGATAGCTCCGTATCGTATGGCACCAACCGAGTTAAAGGAGTTGAAAGCTCAGTTGCAAGAACTGACGGATAGAGGTTTCGCTCGACCAAGTTTCTCACCTTGGGGTGCACCAGTATTGTTCGTGAAAAAGAAGGACGGAACCATGAGGTTGTGCATTGACTATCGTCAACTGAATAAAGTGACGATAAAGAACAAATATCCGTTGCCGCGCATCGATGATTTGTTCGACCAACTGAAGGGAGCCTCAGTGTTCTCAAAAATAGATTTGAGATCGGGCTATTATCAGTTGCGAATTCGAGATTCAGATATTCCTAAAACTGCCTTCAGAACGAGATATGGTCACTACGAATTCTTAGTGATGCCGTTTGGGCTCACTAATGCCCCTGCAGTATTTATGGATTTGATGAATCGGATCTTCAGACCGTATTTGGATCGGTTCGTAGTTGTGTTCATTGATGACATTTTGGTCTATTCAAGAGATGAGACCGAACATGCTGAGCATCTGAGGCTAGTGCTGCAAATTTTGCGGGATAAGCAGTTATATGCTAAGTTCAGTAAGTGTGAGTTCTGGTTAAGAGAGGTTAGCTTCTTGGGTCATGTGGTATCCGCGTCGGGTATTCGAGTTGACCCGAACAAAATTTCAGCCATACTTGACTGGAAACCTCCGAGAAATATTACTGAAGTTCGGAGCTTTTTGGGGCTCGCCGGTTATTACCGACGATTTGTGAAAGGTTTCTCGATGATAGCCACACCAATGACGAAGCTACTTCAAAAGGATGTTAAGTTCGAGTGGACGGAGAAATGTTAGAAAAGTTTCGACCAACTGAAAACTCATTTGACTGAAGCTCCAATTTTGGTGCAACCCGAATCAGGTAAAGAGTTTGTCATTTATAGTGACGCATCCCTACTTGGGTTGGGTTGCGTATTGATGCAAGAAGGTCGAGTCGTGGCTTATGCGTCGAGACAATTGAAGCCATACGAGAGGAATTATCTGACCCATGATCTCGAACTAGCTGCCATCGTGTTTGCTTTAAAAATATGGCGACATTATCTGTTTGGTGAGAAGTGCCATGTATTTTCGGATCACAAAAGTCTCAAATATTTGATGACTCAACGAGACTTGAATCTGTGACAAAGACGTTGGCTTGAGTTGTTGAAAGATTACGAGCTTGTCATTGATTACCACCCGGGAAAGGCTAACGTGGTTGCGGACGCCTTAAGCCGGAAGTCATTGTTTGCTTTACGAGCGATGAACGTGCATTTGTCTGTTCTACCAGACAATATGTTAGTAGCTGAATTAAAAGCTAAACCATTATTGACTCACCAAATTCGTGAAGCCCAGAAAGTCATGATGAATTGGTTGCAAAACGGGCTAAGTGTTTTCCGAACGAGGAATCGGAGTTTCAAATTGATGATGATGATTGTTTGAGGTTCAGAAATCATTTGTGTGTTCCAAGGAATTCGGAACTCATTTCGATGATTCTGAACGAAGCCCATTGTAGCCGAATGTCAATTCACCCGGGGAGTACGAAAATGTACAACGATTTGAAACGTCAATTTTGGTGGCATGGTATGAAACGGGACATCTCCGACTTTGTTTCGAGATGTTTAATATGTCAACAAGTGAAAGCGGAACATCAAGTGCCTTCAGGATTACTCCAGCCGATCATGATACCTGAGTGGAAATGGGATCGAGTCACAATGGACTTTGTGTCCGGACTGCCCTTGTCAGCAAGTAAGAAGGATGCGATATGGGTTGTTGTTGATAGACTGACTAAGTCGGCTCATTTCATCCCCGTACGTACGGATTTTTCATTGGATAAACTAGCTGAATTGTACGTTTATCAAATTGTGAGATTACACGGGGTACCTGTTTCTATCGTGTCGGATAGAGATCCGAGATTCACCTTACGATTTTGGAAGAAATTGCAAGAAGCTCTGGGTATCAAGCTGCATTTTAGCACTGCTTTTCACCCCCAAACCGATGGTCAATCCGAGCGGATAATTCAGATACTTGAGGATATGTTGAGATGTTGCATCCTCGAGTTCAGTAGTTCATGGGAACGGTATTTACCTTTGATTGAATTCGCTTACAACAATAGTTTTCAATCAAGTATTAAGATGGCACCTTACGAGGCTTTGTACGGTCGTAAATGCCGTACACCATTGTTTTGGACCGAGCTCGGTGAAAGTAAAATTTTCGGAGTTGATTTGATTAAAGATGCTGAACAGAAAGTAAAGGTAATCCGTGAAAGTCTGAAGGTAGCCACGGATCGTCAGAAGTCGTACGCAGATTTGAAACGAAAAGACATCGAGTATCAGGTGGGAGACAAAGTGTTCCTTAAGGTTTCATCTTGGAAAAAGATACTCAGGTTCGGCCGTAAGGGCAAGTTGAGCCCAAGATTCATTGGGCCGTACGAAATCTTCGAACGAGTTGGTCCGGTTGCGTATAGATTGATTTTGCCCCCGGAGCTTGAAAAGATTCATGACGTCTTTCATGTTTCGATGCTTCGACGCTATCGATCTGATCCATCGCATATAATTAGCCCATCAGAGGTTGAAATTCAAGTCGACATGAGCTATGAAGAAGAACCGATGCGTATCCTAGCTCGTGAAGTGAAGGAGTTGCGAAACAAAAGAGTTCCGCTAGAAAGGTGTTATGGCTCAAACACGGGATCGAGGAAGCTACTTGGGAGACCGAGAGCTCGATGAAAGAACGATACCCAAACCTATTTACCGGTAAGATTTTCGGGGACGAAAATTTCTTAAGTGGGGGAGAGTTGTGACAGTCCAAAGTTGACCCTAGTCGGGAAGTGGTTTCGGGACCGCTAAACCGAGTCACTGAAATGTTTGAATGTGATACTTATTGTCTAGAATATGTAATTATGAATGTGTGAAAATTTCAAGCTTCAATTTGGTTGATTTCATGTGAATTTAGTCAATAGGACTTATGTGAGAAAATTCTAAAATGTGATAGGTCAATGTGTGAGGACCTATTAGTGCATGTGGACAAAGGGGGGACTTGCATGTCAAATTCCCCCCTACTAGTAGTGGCCGGCCATGACAAGCATGGTAGACCAAGTTTGATGGCCAAGACATGTCATAGACATGTTTTGTTGGTGCATCATGGGTGGAAAAAATAAAATAATAGGCATGGAAATTAAATAATGAAAAGGAGTATGATGAATACACACAAAAAAAAGTGTGTAGTTGATTCTTTCCCCCCCCCCATTGCCGTGAGCTAAAGAAAAGAGAGGAGAAGATCTTTGTTCATCCTTTTCTCACCTTCATTTAGCCTAAATTAGAAAGAAAAACAAAGAAAAAATTTTCTCATCCTTTGGTTCATCCTTGGCCAAAAATTTTAAGGAGGAAAGAAGAAGAAAGGTGAAGAGATTCGGCCATGCATGTAGCTAGGCTAAGGTATGTTTGATGATGTTCCATGAGATGCATGCATGTTTTAGTTGTTAGCTTGAGTTCTACCTAGCCCATGGTCTAAATCTTGCTATGTGATGGAAATGGCACTTGACCATGGATGCATCATTCTTGGTTGGTGTTTGATGTTGTGGTGATGAGGCATGAGGATGAGTTAAGATTCGGCCTAGGTGGAGGTTGTGTTAATGCCATTGCATGCAAAATATGAAGCTTGTTAATGATGCATGTGATGATGGCTTGATGATTCTTGAACCTCCTTTTTAGCATTTTTGTGTGAGCACATATGTGCATTGGTTGCTAAATGGAGAAGAATCGGCTAGCAAGATGTGTGCTAAGGCCGAATGTAACTTTGCATGTTAATGAGCAATGCATGTGTTAAATTGATGAAAAGGGGGAGGATGCTTTACTAGTGTGTATATGTGTGTATTAAGTGTTGAAATCGACCCCAAAAATAGACATGCATATTCGGCCAAGGGGAAAGAAATTAGCTAATATGTTGTGTTGATGCATGATTTTTGCATGTATGAGACTTTAATGTCTAATGTATAAATATGGGCTAAGTGCCTTGTGTTCATCTTTTTGATGCCTAAATGATGAAATCAATTTATTTGTTTAATTAAGCTCAAGAGCAAAGGGGAAATAAATCCGATAAAGGGAAGGAAAAAGTGGTTGAATAGCTAGCGGAATCGTTCGACAACACCCGAGGTAAGTTCTTGAGTAAGAGAGCTTAAATTACGATGTGATTAAATCATGCTCTATGTGTGGCTATTGAGCCGAATGTGCAAGGACGATATGTGCCTTGTGTTTGAGTTTCACAAATGAAAATGAAATATGAATGTGCCATGAATTATTGTTAGATGTGCATGATTAATTGAATGCTGTCCGGGCTAAGTCCCGAAGGCTTTGTGCTAAGTGAATATATCCGGACTAAGATCCGAAGGCATTTGTGCGAGATACAAATTCCGGGTTAAGCCCCGAAGGCCTTTGTGCGAGATACTAAATTCGGGTTAAGTCCCGAAGGCATTCGTGCGAGTTATTAAATCCGGGTTAAGTCCCGAAGGCATTCGTGCGAGTTATTAAATCCGGGTTAAGTCCCGAAGGCATTGTGTGAGTTACTAAAACCGGGCTATGTCCCGAAGGCATTTGAACGAGGAGCTATATCCGGTTAAATCCCGAAGGTACGTGATTTGGTAATGAATGAGCTTGCTGTAAAATTCCAGCGAATACTCGAAAAACATCCCAATATGGGGATATGTTACGTATGTGTTGAATTTAATCGAGCCCTTACAAATAAATGTTCGCTCAGTTGATAAACGAGCTACCGGCCTTCGGCTAAGTTAGTCTATTGTGTATGTACATAAGGGTTGTTAATGTTGTGAAGCAAGTTTGATATCGGTAAATTGCGTATTATGAAATATTCCGTTTAGCTAAATGTGTGTTATTCTTTGTTTATGCTGGAATTCCTTGCTCAAAACTTACTAAGCATAAATTGCTTACTCGTTACACTGCTCCTCTGTTTTATAGATTTTTGGTTCTCCAGCTATCGGACTCGGGATCTTGAAGTCGAAGTCGCCCACACTATCAAAGGCTCTTTTGGGTACTATTTTGGTTGAATTTTGATATGGCATGTATAGGACTACCCATTGTTGTTTTTCGAGTACTTTATGAAATGTATAAGTGTACAGCCATGCAAAAATGGCTTGTAGAAGTGGAGTATGGCATTAGACCATTCGTGTTTATGAATGTATAGATGGTTTCATGATGTAACTATAGTTGGAATGGAAGTGTTGAGCAAATGATTAGCCATTGGAATGGCTAAGTATGATCATATGTGGGCATATGTATGACAAGGCCCTAGTTGGTCCATGAAACCCCGAAAATAGGTAAGGTTTACTTTGAAAACAGAGGCTGACAGCAGTGGTGTGGATTGGAAAAATCACAAGAATTCGTAGGAGTGGAATTAAATAGTGAATAAATTATGTAATCGAACCTTGATGAATCTACTTTCATATGAAAGTAACGAAACAATCATATGAACAGTACAGTAAGAGATATTCAGGTTCTTGTGGAACAGAGCCAGAACAGTTTCTGGATTCCCTGTTCCGACTTTGGAAATTCACTATAAATTTACCAGAGATAATTAAGAGTCATACCATATATGTATGGATTCCTCTCTGAGTCTAGTTTCCATAGAAACAAACGGCATCAGTATTGAAGCTCTGTGCAGAGAGATATCCAAGTCGTAATGGGAAAAGGTCAGTGTAGTCGACCCCTGTAACATGGGAGACTTTGACTAATAAACTGTACTAATTGGCCCAACCAAAAATTCTAGAAAAAAATACGTAGGTGGGGACATGAGTCTAGTTTCAGGGAAAAATCACAAAACTGATTTTCGAGTTGTGAAACTCAAGATATGATTTTTGAAGCGACTAGTACTCAGACTGGGCAGTGTCTGGAAAAATTTTTCAAAGTTTGTTAACATCTCGTGTCCGACTCCAGTGTCGGTCTCGGGTTCGGAGTGTTACAAAGAATCTATGGGGACGTTTAGAAGTCCATCGTATTAGATTTGTTGCATTCCCAAAAATGAATGCAAGCATAAAATAAATTGAAGGATATAATCATGAACATGATAAGTGGCATAATAATAACCACTAGAAGTGGAAACATGATAATAAATAAGAGAGCAATGAGAGATTTCAAGATAACTCTTCAAATGATAGAGATAACTTATGTTATCAAAGTGATATGAAATATTATTGGTCATGTATTTGCCGTACATCTTTTGTTCAACTATATTAATGTTCTTTAAAGAAAATATATGTATTGGTGACTATGTAACAATGAATACTATCCTTAAAATAGAAATGATTTATCTTATTTGGTACTGAAACAAACCAATATTATTGCAATATTTGGTTATACAAAATTAGGTGAAAGCTCCAAAAGAGTTAATTATTTGGTAGTACAAAATTTGTTGAAAGCTCTAGAAGAGCTAATATATCAATATCTGAAAGAACAAAATTTGTTATGGTTAATGCATTAGTTTTAAAAGATATTCTCTGTAAATGATATCATATTGCGATTGTGAATGGGGAAAAATTATATTTAGTATGAATCGTTCTTGCTATAAATATCTACATTTTTTATAGAGAGATTCGAATATTGAATTATATTATGCATGATATACCTATCTCTTTTTTGAAAAGAATTGAGAAATTTTAGGATTTGATTGTGAAAGATCCACTTGAATTATGGACTAATTTAAGAGAAAAATATGGCCATTGAAATATGATAAATTTATCTAAAACTCATTATGATTGGATACATTTGAAGTTGTAATATTAAATTTACAAGTGAGTTTAACTCTGCAGTATTTAGAGTTCTCAATTATGTGGGGATAATATTGCTAATGATAACTTGTTAAAGAAAACTTTTTCAACTTTTCATGCTTCAAATGTGCTCTTGTAGTAGTAATATTGTGAAAAATTTTTAATATATCTTCTAAACTAATATCATATCTTACTCGTGGTTGAATGAAATAACAAGCTATTAAATGAAAATTGTATAGCTCATCCTACTAGATCTACTTCATTCCCTGAAGTGAATGCAGCAATACATAAAAAATCTGAAAGACGTAATCTTGAATGTGGATGTGGTAAGTTGCTCTGTAATAGTAAAAAGTGGTTGTCATGATAATTCTTCTCACCAGAAGTGGAAAAATGAAGATAATGTGAAAATGGATAATAAGATTGATACTAAAATTTAAATTAATAGTTTCATCCTAAATGTTTCAATTTTTAATTGGTGTGCATTTATGATATGCTTATACACTCCTATGCAAAGAAAATATTTGTTTGTATGGTTTTAGAACTATCTAATTACTACAAAGTACTTAAGGTGTGTTATTAAAATCGATGATAGATTATTTTCTATCTATATGAATATTATCTATATTTTCACTAGGTCACTATCTATATTAATATGATTTAATCACATGAGACGATAAATCGAAAGTTTACTAGTCCAAATACATTAATTAGTTGGCATGATCGGTTAGACCATCCTGATCAATAATGATGCGACAAGATGAGAATTTTCATGTATATTTATTAAAAAACCTGAAGATTCTTCATTTATTAAGTGTTGCTTGTTCTTAAAGAAGATTGATTAAATCTCAATAGAAAAAGTTGAGATTGAACCTCTTGCATTTCTGAAAGAAATATGGGCTCATTTGTCCAACAAGTGGATATTTTAATATGATTTTGGTATATGCATCTACAAGTTAATCACATGTAAGTTTTCAACTCACTACCTGTAGGTTGCAAGATTACTTGTTTAATTATTTGTTTAAGAACAAAACTTTCAAATTATACAATCAAGATAATTCTTGTTAATGTTGGTGAGTTTATCACTCAGGTTTTCAATAATTATTTTATGCTAGATACTTGGTGCGAGTAAGTATTGCAAAGCCTGATGTTTACGCATATAAAATGATTTAGCAAATTTAATAATTAAATGCCTCCAGTTAGTAGCTAAACCATATTTTTTTAGAACAAAAGTTTTTGTATATATGTATAAGGCCAAAATAAAAAGACACAATTCAAGTTGTATTAAATTCGTGAAGTTTGTGGACCAATAGTTCAAACATCTAAAGGTATAAAGCTAGTGGGGTACAAATTATGAAAAGATATAATATTTTTTTTGTAGTGGATGCAATAACCTTTAGATATATTATTAAGTCTAGCACTTTATGAAATATTTGACATGTGTCTTATGATTGTTGTTACAACATTTTATACGAATCACTATATAGTGAAGTTTATATTAAAATCCTTGCAGGATTTAGAATGTTAGAAGCATATAGAAATTCCTAGGAACTTGTTCACTCTGTTTGCCTAAATATTTATATGAATTGAATTGATTTAAACATATGCGGTAAATTCGACTTAATGAATAATAGTTGAAGAAATATTATAAAATGATCCAACATGCGCATGTATAGAAGGATTATGATCAAAATTTGCTATGACTATTGTTGGAACTCTTGAAGAAGAGATCAAACTATATATCCCCAAAAGTCTTCCTAACTCATGACTTTCAGAAAAATGATGATATAAATCTTTAGCAAATCCGTTCAAGTGATCATTTGAAAAGTTAGTATTCGAGATGAAATACATAAAATATGAGATATCATGTAATGTAGCCATGAGGGGAGTAAATACGTGTTGTACTTTTTTTCCTTAATGAGATTTTGTCCCACTAGATTTTCTTGGTAAGATTTTTAATGAGGTAGCATGTTATGCGTATTATAGATGAGTGTATTTTTTTTCCTTCACTAAGAATATTTTTCTCAAAGGATTTTTATCTTAGTAAGGTTTTAATTAGGCACATTATCTACTAATGGACATCCAAAGGGGAGCGTTATAAATATTTTATTATTAAGTGGATGTCCATTAAGATCAAAATAAGTTCAATGTGTTTTAAGACTCTAATATTAATTAGAAGTAGAGTTGTATCTCCTTTATACGTCTTATGTCTATAAATATAGACTTTAGAGAAACATTGTATATGTCCCAATTGATCAATAAAATTCATACGTTTTCTTTTGCTCTCCATTCTCTTTTCTTTTTTCTTTTTACTCTCTATCTCTTTATTCCATAACAAAACCAACTATATATCCACACTAAAATTATAAAAAAATATATATTATGTCACTTTCGGAAACACTTAAAATATAGATTTATTAATTTACATAATAATGTTAAGATAAAGAAAGAATTATAATATAATCAAAATCATTTAAAATATTGATTTAAAAATTAAATTAATGCATGATATAAAATTAGTACGGCTCCCTACCACGCTTCACATTGGGTTGATTGTTCTTTAACCAAATTATAGAATACATTTTGAAAGTGAAAATATACTTCAAGTCTCAGTACTCTTCAAGCATTTAAAATTTAGTCTTTATACTTTTCCTTTTAAGAATTAAGTCTCTCTACTTTTTGAATTTTAAAATTCAATTTCAATTGTTAATACCATTTGTAGAGGCCCAATTTAGCCCGAGCCTAGATTACAAACAAATAAAACAAAAAAATTAAACTAGAAAAATAATAAAGCCCAAATTAGAAAAATAGTCCAGTTACAAAAGAATGTCAAGCCCAAATTTACAGGCCCAAATGACCCAAAAACCTAAACAGTTTTCAAAAAAGAAAAAAAGAAACCCTAGCCCCCTTTTGCGCCGCACCCACGTCAGCATGCTTGCACCCCGAGGTCTGTCACCTTCAACTGCCTCTATCCCATCGGTTGACTCCAAATACGCCTACAAAAACGGAAAAGCAAGAGCAGCAACGACACGCAAGAAACAGTAGAAAAATATAAAAATAACATTGTAAATCGACTATAAAAAGCCTAAAAAATATACTGTAAAGGGTTGGTTCTCAATTGTAGAGGCTGTTGAATCCTTGGGGATTCGGCCAGGGCTGCGGCGGAGGGCGTTGAGAGTCAAAGGGTCCTTTTTTTATTTTTGGGAATTTTGGCCTTATACTGACGATTTCAACTCCAAATCGAAGGTATACGTGAAGAGGGAGACAAAACGGAGTTTTCTTGATTTTTTCGACCACCGGAGGTGGCGGTCTTCGTCGCCGATGACTGATGGCCACGGCGGTCCACGACGACGCCGATGGCTGGACCCTAGGGCGTGTTTCAAAAAAAAAGCAGAGAGGTTTCTCAGTTTTTTTTTAAAACTAAGCTGAAAATAATTTTTTTCGGTTTTTTAATTTAAATAGGGGATCAAAACGGTGTCGTTTTGGCCTGGGTTCATAAAGCCCAAAACGACGTCGTTTTGTGACGCGACCCGATTATCGACCCAGCCCGCCTTAGGCGATTTACAATGTAGTCCTTTTGTACCTTTTAATTTTACCACTTAACTTTATTTTATTTCATTTTGGTCCTTAGGCCTTTTTGGGAAATAAACACCCAAAACAATGTCGTTTTGAGGTGCAACTCGAGACCCGACCCGAACCGCGCAGGATTCGCGTGTTTTCAACAATAGAGGGTTTAATTTCTGCTTTGGTCCTTCCGCTTTTTCACTTTTATTCAATTTCGTCCTATTGCTTGATTTTTATTTTTAATTTCCCCTTTTTATTTTATTTTTTGTGCAATTTAGTCCCTGGACCACTGTGGACCTGTTTAGGGGATGACACGTGTCTCAAGGTTTGGGATAATTGCCAAGTTGGTCCCTACCCTTTTTCGCGCATTTAATTTTAGTCCCTTATTCATTTTTATTATTTAATTTATTATGATTTATACCTTTAATTTTGTTTAAATTTCAATTCAGTCCTTCATTCAATTAATTTCATCCTTTTATGAGTTATTTTATCTATTTGTTATTCTTTTACTTTTTAAACATTCAAATTTGATATTATTTATATTTGTTTTATCTATTTATTTATTATTCTTTTACTTTTTAAATATTTATATTTAATATTATTTTTATTTTATTTATCAATTTATTTATTATTATTTTACTTTTTAAATATTTAAATTTGATATTATTTATATTTGTTTTATCTATTTATTTATTATTCTTTTACTTTTTATTTATTTATTTATTATTCTTTTAAAATATTTAAATTTGATATTACTTATATTTCCTTTTCATTAAGCATTTATATTCTTTTTTTTGCCCTTATTATCATGATTATTATTATTTCATTATTCAATCACGACATGATATCATCGTTATAAATTGATGTTTCACTTTCATTGTATCTACTTTATTATTACTCACGAGTATGACATTTTTATTTTATCTTTTCATTTGTTTTCTTTATAAATTTAGTTATGTAATGCCTTAATATAAAAAGGGATCGTATTTTAAACTCCCTTCAAATTTTCAATTCTCGACACTAAGACATCAACTAATCAACTAGGTATCAATTTTGGGCGTCATGAGGGTGCTAATCCTTCCTCGTGCGTAACCGACTCCCGAACCCATCTCCTGGATTTTGTAGACCAAAATTCATTGTTTTAATAAATCAAACATTTTATTAAAACGATCAAATTACGAGGTGATCCGATCACACCTCATAGAAAGGATTGGTGGCGACTCCCATTTTCATTTTCAAAATATAAGTCAATTTCCAACAAAAAAAGGTTTCGACACCATTAAATTTTAATTTTTTTTAAAAAATACTCACATGTAACAAAAAATTACAAATGACATGAATTTAATAGATAAGTTTAGCGGTGTTAACAACTCTTAAAAATTACATCATCATTTTATTCAAAATAAAACATTTGGGCTAATCAATGACCTTGTAAAAGTCAAGGTACCAAGTTATGTCAAGAAGTTGAAGTATAATGATTAAATCTTAAATTTGAGCATAGTATAGGGATCAAAAATGAAACTTGACCATTGTTATATAATCTATAGAAAAATACAGTTAAGCCACGTTGCCACGTTCATAGTCTTTTTTTTTTTGTTAAGACGTTTATAAATTGTTGAAAATAATCACCTTTAGCCTTTCAACGACAAACAATTTTTTTTTATTTTTTGACACTTGTCAACATGCAAAAGATATGATAGTAAAATAATAACGTAATTATCACATATAAGTATGTCAATTATTTGAACTAATTAATGTCATTGTAAAAGTAAATAACCAAACTATGTAAAATTAAAATATAAATAATGAATGTTAGATGTGAGAATAGTAGAGAAATCAAAATTGTAATTTTACCATTATCTTATGATAACTAAAAAAGAGGAGAAATCATGTCATTAGTTAATCGAAATAATTAACACAATTAATAATTTTGGTAGCTAATGTGGATTTTTTAAAATGACTTATTCTAGCTTATCATGCCAATTTTTTTTGTTAGAATAGTATTTTGTTTTTAAAAATTCACATAAAAAATTAATCGGAATAATCAACAATATTAACTATTTGGACTAAACATTATGAAAAGAAAGGAGCAAATTATTGTAGAAATTCAACTATAAAGATTAAATCTTAATTTTAGGCCTAGTAGAGGGACCAAAAGTGATATTTGACCAATTTTCTGTAAAATGCAAAAAGATTAGACATGTGTCAAGTAGAGGGACTAAAAGTGATATTTGACCAATATTATATAAAATATAAAATATATATATAGACTAAACACGTGCCAAGTAAGACCTTCCTTTTCTATATAATAGTATAGATATCTTTATCATATTTCATTTGGGCAATTTACCAAAAAAAGCCTAATTTTTTTAAAAATTACCGAAATGGGCCCGATATTTTATTATTTATCGGAATGGGCCTTTTCCGGGAAATCACATCCACGTCAGCGCGATGTCAGGGGACGTGCTAGGAAATCGCGGCCACGTCAGCGCGCTTTGCTGACATGGCAACAAATCGCATCCACGAGGGGGCGATTTTCCCCGCGCGTGAACAGAATCGATACGTAATAGACAGAACTTTCATTGGCGTCGTTCCAAAAATTTTACGCCCAATTCTTTTACGAAGTTCTGTCAAATCTATGTTCTGGTTAAAAACCAGTCGCACCGTATTCTCCGACAAAAAAACAACACCATTCTCGGTGTGGCAAACCTCACAATCGTAGTAAATAACAGCACTAATACGTTCACTCATATTTGAAACTCTAACCTTCTTAGCCTCTCTAAATTGTTTCTGCTGTGACTTATGCATTCTGAGAACATTTTCTGCCTAATTTATAGCCTCAGCCCAAACATGCTACTGTAGCAAAAGCGCGTCCACGAGGGCGCGGTTTCACAAATTCTTCTCAAATAGCATCATGCTGAAGAGATTTTATACTATTTGCTCAGAAACATCAAGTCAAAATTATTTTTTCAGGACCTACTGTAGCAAAAGCGCATCCACAAGGGCGCGATTGCATAAATTCTTCTCAAATAGCATCCTGCTAGAAGCGATTTTATACTATTTACTCAGAAACGTCAAGTCGAAATTATTTCTTCCAGGACCTACTATAGCAAAAGCGCGTCCACGAAGGCACGATTTCACAAATTCTTCTCAAATAGGATCCTGCTAGAAGCGATTTTATACTATTTGCTCAGAAACATCAAGTCGAAATTATTTCTTCCAGGACCTACTGTAGCAAAAGCGCGTCGACGAGAGCGCGATTTTATAAATTCTTATCAAACAGCATCCTGCTAGAAGCGATTTTATACTATTTGCCCAGAAACGTCAACTCGAAATTATTTTTTCAAGACCTACTATAGCAAAAGTGCGTACACGTGGGTGCGACTTATTTGTTTACTTTTTTCTCCAAAACCTTAAAAACCCTAAACCTTAAAATCCAAAAACCTAACGTGGGAAAAGCGGGCAAATCGCGTCCCTCGTAACGCGCTACATCAGGAAATCGCGGCCACGTCAGCACGCTTTGCTGACGTGGCAACAAATCGCGTCCACGAGGGGGTGATTTGTTGCCACGTCAGCAAAGCGCGCTGACGTGGCCACGATTTCCTGGCACGTCCCTTGACATCACGGTGACGTGGAAGCAATTTACCGGAAAATGGCCCATTCTGGTAAATAATAAAATATCAGGCCCATTTCAGTAAGCTTTTATTGGTAAATTGGTCATTTCATTTTGAGTTTTGAACTTTGATAGTGTTTCTGGAAAAATAAAAGAATGTTTTATTAAATTTACATAAAAAAAGTAATTTAAAATTCTTTTGTTTTTTATTGTGTGTCAATTAATGTCAAAACTGTTTTACATTATGTTTTAGCTCGATTGGTATGGGTATTGTTGTTAATAGGAAGACGTGAGTTCAAATGCGCTGAAACGCATTATCTTTTTATTTATGGTTGAAGAGGTACTATTGGTAGTTCTTACATTGACATCAGAACCTGCGATATTAACCCCCTTTTTTTTCTTTACTTTCTAACCTCTCTTCGAAGTTTAAATTTTTTAAATTTCGCAATGATATTTTATATCAATACTAAAAAGGATCAATTTTAAAATTATACACGAATTTTGATTTTATGTGTAATCTTATACACAAAATTTTAATTTGGTGTAATTATATACATGAAACTTTAATTTTGATTCAATCATACACATTTAAATAAACACATCAATTTATTTTTATATTGCATAAATATAATTATTTTCTAATGCAATATATAAACATAAAATGATGTTATATCAATAATTACGTTAATAATTTATGAAAATTGAATCAAATCAAATTTCATGTATAAAATTACACAAAATCCAAATTTATGTATACTATTACATATAAAACCAAAATTATTGTATAATTTTGAAATTTATCCCATACTAAAAACTTAAAATTCTCAAACAATTATTATCAGCATATTTCTAAAGGTAAATTACAAAATTGGTCACTAAATTTTGGTAAAATTTCTTCTTCTTCTTCTTCTTTTTTTGCTATTGAACTATGAAAAGTTATATTTTGGTCACTAATGTTATTAACTTATAACATTTTCATCACTCGTCCGTTAAAGGTGGTTATAGCCTTAATGGTGAGGTGACAGATTAATTCAAGGGTTAATATCTAATTTGATCCCTAAACTATAACTAAAACATTCACTTTAGTACTTTTACAAATTATTAAAAAATTCTAAAAATATCAAAAAAAATCTGAAAATTCATTATTTATTTTTTGAAATTATAAAAAAAATTAAAGTTATAATTATGTTAAAAAATTTATAAAAACATTTTTATGGTAACTTGTCAGACATATTGGAATATAGACATTGAAGAGCTATCCTCACCTCTGGAGATTGAATAACATAACCTGAGAGATGAAAGCATTATGTTAAAAGCTTGGCGCTGTGAGTTGAATTTGATTCAAATTATAGTTTAAAACCTGCCTAATTCTTAACCATACATCTTTCTTGTTTGTTTGTATTTGTTTATTCCCCAGTTTTTGTATACGATCGGAACCAGACCAGAATGTGGTAGAGGTGAACAAGACAGACTACGACGAGTCATGCAGTGCTGATCATCCTCTTCACAACTGGACAGCTGGAACTGGAAGGGATGTGGACTCGATTACTATTTCATTAGCGGCAAAGGATTCTGCTACGGTGGCTCGGTGTTCAACATCTGCTCCATTGAACGAAAAGAGCGCACTGTGTTCCATCTTCTATAGCGGCCAACTTGTTTTACCAGCTGCTTTCGCCATCGCTGCACTGTGGGAGGCATTCGTTCCAATCTGGTAGTTTTTGGGATCGAGATCGAACTTGGACGATTCCTTCATCATTTGTGAAACAAATCAAACCAAATTCCATTTCTTAAATTATTGGTGCGATTTTTCTTTTTAATGATTTTTTAATTTTTTTATATTATAATTTTAAAGAATATTTTTGTAATTTCAAAAAAAATAATGAATTTTCAGATTTTTAAATATTTGTAGAAATTTTTAGATAATTTTTTTGAATTATTATTGATAACATTGTAAAAGTATCAAATTAAAGTTTTCGTAATCAAATTAGATATTAAGTCTTAAATTAATGTGTCACCCCGCTTCTCCGTTAAAGATGTAAAGGCCATTAACAGACAAATAACCAAAACATTATAAATCGATAACATTAATAACCAAAATGAAACTTTTCATAATTCAATAACAAAAAAAAAAACCACAAGTGTAGTGACCAATTTTTTAGTTTACCCTATTTCTAACCATAATCCCAATCTAATCTGAGCTTTTCATATCATTCTAAACAAAGTCTACATCTATATAAATCAATACTATTACATTCCATCCATGCAATGGACCTGAATCCCTTCTCGAATTCACCATACCTCTTTGATTTCTGAGATTTTAGTAAAGCATCCATCGACTTATCAATATCGTCTTGACAAGAGAGATTATTGATTTCAATAGAAAAAAAACCATCATTATACATGCTTCTTTTATATATTCATAACTTAATTGTAAATCAGGATCTATCATACATTCTGAACCCGCAAATCTCGGAAGTCCAAAGACCTGCTTAAGACTTGGTAAAAAACTCGTGTGCTCCCCAGTAACGATCTAATACAACATTATATAGGGGGTGAATGGGTTCCAGAAGATTTGAATACGGACCTAATACAGCACGAGGCAAGGGTGGAGAATCTTCGTCTTCCAACCAGCTACGTTGACACACAGAAAGGCCGCTTAAACAGTAACATGTATGATAATGGTCTCTAGACTTACCAGGTTTGTCTCTCAGTCCACCATTCAGCTCCTGATTCCGAAACAGGAGGTATAAAAGATATCAGCTCATTTGAACAACAAATATTGAAGTCTAATTTGATTCGGAGATAAGTTTTGACAAATTAAAAAAATTTAAAATACGCAGCCAGGCCCAGTCCTACTTGAATGAAATATGATATTTAGTCCCTGTAGTTAAAATTTAAAAAAAAAATTACTTTTCGGTTTAAAAATTCCGATCCAATCATTAACATGGTAAGTATTTTCCATCAAAATTTTTATCAACACACCCATGTAATCATACCAAATTCAAAAGCAAATCCTTATGAACTCAGTAAGTGTATAAGCAAATTTTGACCGAAAATATTGTGTTTTGGACTATATTTTTAAATTGAAAAATATATATACTATTAATTTTTTACCTTTTTAAGTACAAAACTAAATTTCAAACTTTACCAAAGAACAAGGAAGCATATTGAGTCAACCATGTTTGAATACTGAACCTGTGAGCATAAAAGAATGTATTGCTGCAGGGCCAAGCTGTTGAAAAGAGGTTCCACATTTGCATGCCCCTTGCTATGATTATGATCAATATCGATAACATTAACTTGAGATGAGGTATTGTGCTGATCTGCAAACAAGAAAACAAAAAGCAAAATTAAAATACAACTCTCATGAATTATAGATAGAAAAAAAAAAAAAAAAGAAAACAGAACTGAATCAGGGACTGCTAAACCAGCGTACCTCCAATCTCAGAATGACTGCCACCCAGAGATAAATCCTCATTCAAACCTTCTTCTCCAGCTGCATCTGATGAAGCGGTGGTTTGCGGACTTTCTTCACCACTACCTTCTCCATCTCCCAATGGTATTGGTTTTACTCGTTTAGTAGAATTTAATCTTTTTAGTAATGCAAAAATTCCTCCCTGATCACTTTCCTTGGTTATATTTCATTTCAACTCAATAAAAACATGAATAAGATGATAAAAAATAAAAAATCACCTGCCAGAATGAGTAACAACCGTCAACCAGTTTATTAGTTCTGCCCTGAAATCCCCCCTCCACTCCTTGTCGGAAAACAACCCAATCCTATAGAACTCAAAGTACATGTTTATTATAATATACTCACAAGAGAATGCTATCATAGTTAGTACGAAGAAAGCTAACAAACTTAAAGAAGTGAAATGATACGGTCTTACAGTTAAGCTAGACAGATCCAGACGATCGACCTCATTGATTAAAATCATTGTCGCCAACCCACAAAAGGTGTACCTGATGAACAAATTAACACAACTTTAGGAGACTCATATTGAGTATTGTGAATTCCAAAACGACATATATGGTATTGATGAGGAAGTAAACAATCAATCAAATTTCAAGGATAAGTAATAATTTTATAATTTGAAACACATGCAAAGATGAGAGCAGAGTAAAACATACCCCCCATGAGCTTCAGAACCAGGTTCCCCAGAAATGCCACCTTCGTAAGTCTGGCAACTTCAAAAAGATGCAATAAACGATTTCAGTCACATGGATGACACAATAGGAATCAAGACACAGCTCAAGTAATCAATAAGAATATGCACTCAATCCAAGGCCAACCCATCGCATAATATTATTTTGAAGTATATGTCGAAGATTAAGTCTTTTGATGCCATTGAAGCAGAACGACAACATGTACTAATAGGGACACTAAAAGTCTTCATTTTTCCTTTCGGTATTCAAGGCTGCCAGGGATGGACCCTGGTCAATGAAACAAAGTGGCCAACACTACTACTGACAGACTACATGGCTATTGGCTACACTAAGAGCTTTCCTTGGTTATAACAGTATATTCATACTAACCAAAGCGCATCACTCAGTCCTGAGAAGCATTCAAGTTTACCACAATTCGAAACAACAGAAAGTGAAGACTACAATAAAAACACCTTAATGTCCTGGGAACGAGAAATATGAGTAGAGGTTCCAACCTTGAAGCACCTAAGACGAGGCTTTAGCAATTTTTATGCATGCTACATCAAATAAATGTGCTTACTAACAGCAACAAAACGTAGAAAACAGATATGGAAACCCACTAAACCTAAAATAGATTTAGGACAAAAAAGGAGGAAAAAGGATTAGCTGCCTTAAATAACTACCTCAAAGCAAAGTAAAAGCTAGATACTGACCTTAAGATGTAATTTCCAACATTTTGAACAAGTTCATCATCCAAAATATTCAGGAGACTTGCAACCTGATCAACAAAAGATGGCTGGCTTATCACAAAGAATAACCTTGAAAACAGTGGTACATAATTTAAAAACAAAAACCGATAACATATTTATATATATGCAACCAAAGGAAACATTAGATCTATAATAATTAGTGGAGTTTTCCAAACAAAACAGTGATATTATTAACTTTTCAGCATACTGCATACTTACTGAGATGGCTGTATAACATGCTCGAACATCAATTTCTCCACCGTCATGCATTCTGCGAAAGAAATCATTAAAAATGCTTAAAAAATACTTGCTTCAAGGAAAAAGATACAAACATTAACCTCCAGATACAAAGTCATACTTAGTGAAGCAACTTCAAAGACAAAATTAAATTTCATGATATCCACTAGAAGGTGGGTTCAAACTTGAAAAAAGACGAAGAAATGCGTCACACCTGAATCCCCCACTGGCATCTTTCATTTGCCGCAAAAACATGTATAGTTTTTCTCTGAAGGAAATTGCAAACTTCTGTTAAATAGCTTCCAATAAAAACTTCAAATTCAATTATTGCATAACCTGACCACCTATTAATTGATGACAATGCTTTGTCACCACCCAAAGTAACAAGTGAATTGACTGCAGCATATGTTGTTGCAAGGTGAGGCATCTGGAAAATTAAATTAAATTCATTTAGTTCTCTCATATATAATTGAAATGTGATACAACTTGAAAGGCGGTAAGAGGATACCCACACAGCAAAATAGAATGTTTCATATAAATAAGAATCATTCGAGAATAGGCCATCTCCAATAATTACCGTTAGCATACAGAAGATAGTAGGTAAGAGTTTAACAATGATCATATCCAAAATTTTACTTGCCTGTCCAGGTCCACCAGCATAACCACCATTAGGACCCTGTCAGCAATAAGAACAAATATACAAAGAAGTATCAGATAACCATTCAGAAAAAGAAAAGAGCAACATAGTTAGCCAGTGCACAATGAGCTTGAGCACCATCAGCACCAACTGGGAGCACCAGGTTGATATGTAACCAAGACCCCAGAAAACTCTGAATCTCCAAGTTTAGCAAATCAGAAAAACGAAACATTTTTTTTCATGGAAAAACAAGAATGATAGTTCATTCTAGACCAACTCTAATCAACTTGTGACTAGCAATAACAATAAGAAGGTTCCCTACCACACTCCTAGGTAACTAGTAACAAATAACAGATAACTTCTCCCTGATAACATGTTAGGGAATAAATAACACGAATAATGGAGAGAAAAATAGGGCGAATTACTCAACCATGACAAGAAAAAGGCTTATGATGAAAGTTTTTTAAACTTAAATCTCCATCCTTAACAATGGTGGCCAAACCAAGTATCTATATGTCAAAGTCCTAAGTAAACTAAAAGAAATTAAACTCCTAATATATGTTTCAACCAATCATACACTTTAAGAGATACGACTGAATAACAAATATTATCCTAAGTAAATCTCTTATAAAGTCCTAACTCAATCTAAACTTACCATAATCTTTACTAAAGATTCCTAACCTTATTTTAATCAAAAACAAAATCCTATTGGAAGCATGTGTGGTTTTATCTCCTCATGCTTGTATCACAAGCTCTAAGCTAGTAAAACATGGAGTAGGGCACACGCACTATGGCATATCAATCAATGTGCATAAGCACAAGACTTCTTTAAGTAATGCATTTCTCCCAATATAAGGCAACCATACAACTAACCAAGAAAATACTCTCTAGTAATATATCGGAATAGAAAAGCATAATAAATGCAACTTATCCACTTGCAATGCTAGTTTTAATCTTCTAACTGATAATCAGAACATACAAAGCATTTTCCAATTCATTGAGATCAGCCATGCAACTCTTTATGCCGTGTTTAAGACCATATCCTCAGTAACTCAGTAATAAAAACCATTCTTCAAACCAAATTATTAATAATAATAGTAAATGCTAAGGTGATTATTTCACTTATAACGATGTTCAAGTTGTATCGATATGTATATACACATGCATATCAGAAATTTGGCTACCTGACAACGACTAAGAAAATCAATAGTATTATCTTCCAATTCAGGATCTACAAACTCGTCCAGTAAAGCAATCGAATGAAGTATCCAATAACAAATCCAAGGACGACTGCAAATTAAACAATAAAAATTAAAATTTTATTTTGAATTGTAATTAATTGAAGTACTGATTAAAAAAAAACAGCTAAAAAAGTGATCTACTTGGCATCTAATACGCAGAAAGAAGGACCGAGCCCTGTTAATCCTTTCGTTAAGTACTCCACATGATTTCTCGTTGAAGCTCCAACCTGTCAGAAAAAGTCGAATATAAAATCCAAAACAGATAAAAGTTTCTAAACATTAGGGCTTTAGGGATTTACATGAAGGATTGAGAACTCGGAGGCAGGTTGTAGAACGTTTTGAATATGTCGAAGACTTGTTGCTCAACCAATATCTGATCCCGCTGAGTTACGGTTAAACTCCTGAACGATTCCATGGTTTCAAAATCGGCGCCGGTGATCTGAGACACTGAGTTGACAACTCGCTTGGATTGCAGAGAAAAAATAGGCGGAAAGACAAAAAAAAAAGGAAAATAAAGTGAGGGAGAATTTAACTGTTTGGTAACGGAGATAAGATAATTAGTGACATTTAGTAATGCGAAGTTATTCCACCAAAAGATTACCTTTATCCATCTCCTTAGTTCAAATATTTGTGAATGTCTAAACATATGTTCTTTGTCCGTTTTATTGTCTATATTCAGGGTTTGAGATTGTCTCATAATAATATTATCTTTAAATTTTAAACTTGTATTCTCTCTTTAAGGGTATAATGTTTTTATTAATGCATCCAACATTTATCAGCTATCATACCTACTCATTAAATTGGGATATTAATATTTAAATAACATTTAATTTTAGATATTCTAACTATTATCAATTATATATTTAAAGTGAATGTAGATATTTATTATATAAACTCTTTTTTAGTTTTGCAAATTCAGATTCTAATATCCATCATTCAAATTTAGAGAATATTTGCAAATAATATTGTTATACCTCCCTCTACGAACAATGATACATGGTAGGTTGGAAGGCCACCCGATGGATACACTCTACTTGCTACCAACTGAAAAGTTGCCAGGAAATCAGATCTCTTATTTTAGGCAACCGGACAAGCGAAAGGTAATTGTCCAAGGAAGATGACTACCCATCTCTCCAAACGCCTGCCCTTTTATTAAAAAGGTGATCTATTTTTTCACCAAACCCCATGTGAGTTCAAGTACTCCGTACCACTAAACCAAAGTGAATGACAAGATTTATTTCATCACAGGCATCTTTATCCCATCGAAGATATCCGCCTTACATTGATTTCACATCTGGTTGGTAGATAGTCCAACCTTTTTGAGCTACAAATGCTACAACCAGTCGAATTGTTTCTATACAAGAAATAGGGCCAAATACTTTAGTATAATCTACTCCATACCATTGTGAATACCCCTTCATAACAAATCTAGCCTTGTATTTATCCACCTCTCTAATCTCTTTAAATTTGGTTTTATAGACCCACTTCACTCCTACCTTCTTTGCTCCCTTTGGTAATTCTATCAATTTCCATGTATTATTTTTCTTTATTGATTCCATTTTTGCATCCATTTCTCTCATCCATTTTTCACTTTTACCAGCTTCTTCAAACTGAACAGGATCGCCAGCTGTAGACATCATCAAATAAGCTTCATTATCTTTTTCAGAAAGTCCTTCTCTAGTCTCATAATCTCTCATCCAAGCCAGTGGTGCCCTGTTTCTCTTTTCATCTGTACTAGAAACATCATCTCCAGTTGAAATATCAGAGGAAGGATTCCCTATGTCAGCATCAACTTCAGATTCGCCTTTCTCTTCAGTCTCATTAATTCCAGTCATTACGTTTTCCTGATCTCCCCATTCTAAGTCACACACAGCAGTGTTTTCATACTTTTCATCCCAATCCCATGCCTAATCTTCTTTGAACACAACATCCTTACTTATTATAATTTTCTTTTTGATTTTGGATTATAAAGTCTATAAGGCTTTGACTCCTTACCAACCCCCAATAAAACGCACATCATGCTTTAATTATCTAATTTGATTCTTTTAGAATCAGACACATGAACATGAGAAATACAACGAAAAACACAAAAATACTCAACTGATGGTTTGACTCCGCTCCATGCTTCTTCTGGTGTCTGATCTTTGACAGCAAGAGTTGGGCTTCGATGTATTGTCTAATTGACTACTTCGAGCCAGAATGTTTTTGGAATCTTCTTTGCGAAAAGCATGCTGCGTACCATATTCATAATAGTTTTGTTCTTGCGTTCCGCTACTTCATTTTGCTGCGGCGTATATGCAGCTGCCAATTGTCTTTGAATGCCATTGTCATCACAAAATTTTGTGAATTCATGTGATGTAAATTCTCCTCCACAATCAAATCATAAATATTTGATAACCAAATTTGATTCTTTCTCAACACAAACTTTAAAATTTTAAAAAATAACAAAAGCCTCTGCTCTTTCTGTTAGAAAATAAACCCAAGTTTTTCTACTGAAGTCATCAATAAAGGTAATCAGGTACCTTTTTCCATTATTTGAAGCAAGTTTGATTGGCCCATAGATATCAGAATGAATTAATTGAAGAATTTACGCTGCCCTTCAAGTGTTTTTCTTTGGAAATGGTGTTTTGTGTTGCTTTCCCGCCATACATTCCTTGCAAAGCTCTGATGATGACTTGAGTTCTGGTAAGCCATTGACCATCTTCTTCTGTTGAAGTGTTTTCAAACATTTATAACTCAAGTGCCCATATCTGCAATGCTAGAGTTGTTGAACCTTTTCTTCTATGGTTGTGTTGAAATAAGCAGGTAGTGCAGTAACAACATGTAGCTTGAACATTTGATTTGCAGCCATCTTTGTATCTATGATTAACCCTTTCTCAGAGTGATATACCCTGCATCTATCATGTTGAAATAGAACAACTAACCCCTTCTCTCGCAACTGGCCCACACTCAGCAAATTATTCTTCAATTCTGGCACATAAAAAACCCCTATGATGATCTGCATCATTCCATCCATTAGTAATCTTACATTTCCCTTTTCTTGTTACAGCCAAGCTTGTGTTGTTGTCTAGCTTCACTGTATCTTTATAATTTTTATCATAATTGACGAAATATTCCTTCTTTCCACACATGTGATTGTTGCATCCCGAATAAAGGAACCATGCGTCCTCTTTATTAACATCCTTTGTATCTAAAAATGCCATCAACAGTGTTTCTTCTTGAGTTTCTGCATAGTTTGCCTCTTTGCTTAAACATTCCCATTGAAAATGTCCTAATTTGTGACATTTGTAGCATTCCACAGTGGCTTTATCAAGACTCTGTCTGCCTCTCCCCCTTTATTTTCCTCTGTAACCACCTCGGCCTCGACCTCTTGAACCAAACTGTTCGCCAGAAGAAATCTTCAACGCCTATGCTTATTCAGCTAAAGAACTCATGTTGATACGTTGTTCATGCACCAACAAACTGCTCTGTAATTCATCAATAGTTAATATGCTTGTATCTTTCGATTTCTCAATGGAACACACAATATAGTTAAACTTGAAAGTTATTGATCTCAGAATTTTTGAGACCACTTCAGCATCTGTCTTGTTCTCACCATTTGTTTTCATCTTGTTGACTATTGTTAGGGTTCGAGCAAAATATTCATTAACAGATTCACCAGTCTTCATTTCAAGAATCTCAAATTCCTTTCGCAGAGCCTATATATGTGCATGTTTTACTCTTGTTGCACCTTGAAATTTCTATTTCATAGATTCTCATATACTTTTAGATGTATCCTTATTAAGGATTGTCTCAAGGATTGAATGATCTGATGCTTGAACTAGGTAGTTCTTTGCCTTCAACCTATGTTAGGGCTCTACCTTCTGCTACTGCATGTAGCCTATTTTCCACTATGACCCAATATTCCTTTAATCACAAAAAGAATTCCATGAGCATTGCCCAATGGTCATAGTGTCCATCAAATTTTGGAACAGAAGACTGCACAAATGAACTTTCTGTTGCCATCTTCAATCACCTAAAAATATCACGTAAAAAGCTGCTGCTTCTAAATTAATCAGGTCCCATGAGGAAGCTTTGATACCAAATGTAAGGTAATGTAAAGTAAAGAGAATTTTGAAAAGAATTGAATATGTGAATTATTGAAGGAGAAAATGGCTTTTTATAGTTATACATCACAACTAAAAAGAGAAAGAAAAGGAGTCCATGACTCAACAACTTTGAATAAATCAAACAAATAACTATCCCTAAATAAACGAGATTTATTATCCAAACAACCTAAAAATAGATTATCAAATCCTAACAGGGTTCCTACCCAGTTATGCTACTTAATGGGCCCTAGGTGGCCCAATAAATGGTCCAAACGGGTTCAAATTAAGGTAGAGATATAACAATAGTTCCCCTCCAGTCAAGAGGTAGGTTACTAAGTGACTGTGCCTCGAGACTATCTACAGGTTGTCCCCGCTGATGGTAGTCGTTGCAAACAAAGTAGCGGGGTGGAGGGTACAGTCTATTGGCTAGTTGACCCGAGAATATACGATACCTTGCAAGGCTTTTGAAATCCATGCGTACCCTTTTTAACAATGTGTTTATGAATGGTATTTCTATTCATAGTTGACTTGTATAAACTTTGCTATATGATTTAGCGGGTAGTATGCCTATTAGCTCGACAATTCGAGAATGTAGAATGTATACTCGAGTGGTGTAGTTGTCAATTGAAGGATCTGGAGTTATGTAGTGGGAATGTGTCGTATGTATATCGCGGATGCAATTATTAGAAATGTAAAATAGATAAAGTTCAAGCCATCCGTTGGCAATATAAAATGTAAGAGATGTGACTCATTTGTTGGTAATATGAAACGCAAGAAATGCATACTATCCGTTGGCGATATAAAACGTAAGAAATATGTACTATCCGTTGCGTAAGAAATACAAAATGCTTGTTTAAAATGCGAGTAGAATGATTATTCATTGTTATAAATCATGGTAGAGAATATAGCTTTTGGCCTAAGTTTTTGACTAGTAATATTGGATAAGTGGTTAGGAAATGTGGTTGATCTGGAGAAATAAAGTGCATATGCTCGTAGTTATAAAATTTATTCATTAACTTACTTTGATCTTTATGAAGATGATGTGCTTCACTTTCGTAGAGAGCCTGAAAGGTTCATGGAGGGGCCTGAATGTTGAAGATACACCTCACCTCTTCTGAAAGCCCAAAGGATTCACGGATGGACCTAAATGTAAAAGATATGACTCACCTTCATCGAGAGCCCAGAGATTCACGAAGGGGATTGAATGTAGAAGATATGCCTCACCTCCACTGAGAGCCCGAAGGGTTTATGGAAGAGCCCAAGTGCCTTGCTCCCAGATGCATAGGGGGACATTTACGGAAGGTGGTAAAGTGGCCCTACTCCCAAATGCATGGAGGGAGGCTTACAAAATGTGGGAAAGTGGCCTTGCTCCTACACACATGGGTGGAGGCTTACGAAAAATAATAAGATAGCCTTGCTCCTAGACGCATAAGAGAAGGCTTACAGAAAGTAATAAAGTGGCCCTACTCCCAGCTGCATGGAGGAAGGCTTATCGAAGACAATAAGATGACCTTGCTCCCAAACGCATCGGGGGAAGCATACGAAAAGTAATAAGATGGCTTTAGGGGAGGCTTATGAAATGTGGTAAAGTGGCCATGCTCCCAGATGCATAGGGGAACGTTTACGAAAAGTAATAAGGTGGCACTGCTCCTAAACACATGGGGGGAGCTAGCAAAAAAGATGGTGGTGTTGCTTCCGCATATGGTGAAAGGCTTACATAGATCCAGCTCCCAAATGCATGGGGAGGATTACGATAAGAAATTGTTGATCGATTGCCCTATCGTGGCTCTCGTAGCCTGAAATTACAAGAGTAAGGTCTTGCCACGACAAATCACTACCACCAGTCAAGACTACTTGGCTCGAAATTACGTAATGAATAAAGAAATAAAGATATAACATGTAAAATTATAGATATGATACAAATATAGGCGATGAGTGTAACTATTCATGGGAGTCCCTCACAAATTCCCTTGTCTAATGAAAAACACTATATATATATATACACCTATGTGAAGTCATTTCCATGGGAACCCTCCGTGGGTCTTCCTTCATTCACCACCATCTTTTTTTTATTAATATAATATATACGTATATGCATGACGTTTGTTTTCATAAATATATATAATACAATACATGCATGTGGCCAGAGATAAACTAAGCACTTTGAGAGCATGATATTCCAATATGAAGAACAGGCTGTCACCATAGTAAATATATCTATTTTATAAATTTAGGATGATTAAGTAGCAAATTTTTAAAATTTAATATTGATCCAAATAAATAAATAAAAAGACAAGAGTCATCAACAATATAAGGGTAAAATTGAGAATACTCAACGACAACAAATCAAAGCATTTGTAATGGCGGGTGATAATCGCATGTGAGGCTTGCTATAAACCTCTCATGAGCCTTAACTTCTCGTCTATAAACATGTTTACTCACTTTTAGTTTCTTTTTTAAAAAAATTTAAGGTTAATTGAGGTTTAATTCGATGAATTTGTGAGATTTAATTTATTCTTAATTCTTCTTTATTTTTTAATATTCATACATCTTTTATTTTAATTATAATTGCTCAAATTTATTGAATAGATGACCGGTATTCAATAGCTTAAAATGTTTGTCAACTCAATTAGAATAGTTAAATCTATAATTGTCTAATTTATTCTAATATTAATAACAAACTGCATAAGTCGTTTATGTCGTGTCGATGTGTGATCTAGTTTAAATGAACCCCGTTGAGATGAGTTTGTTAGTTGGGGAAGTAATTTCAAACGAAATGCCAGTAAGGTTACAACGGAATCTGTTGCAGCATTAAAAGCTGTTGGTCAAGAAACGGGGTTTAGGCGCATCATAGTAGAAGCCACTAAGAAACTTCAGTTTTTAGAAGAAGACCAATTGGGGAAGAATGCCGAATCTTCCCTGATAAAAGAACACCAAATATGACGCTATTAATGACAGATTTATATAACAACTAAGCATTTTCTCAAAATACAAAACAATCCATTATAGTTTCAGCTGAAATAAATACTAGAATTATGAAGCTAGCAGTCTTATTAAGTTGGATGACAGTGACAAAGCAATTCCTAAACCAAAAAAATGGCTTCTAACCAGCAATCTTGTAGCTTGGATTGACTAGATTGTCTAGGCCGGAAACAAGTTTAATTGATTCAATAACATCACCGACCTTGACGTCTGCCAAAAAATCCTCATTTTCAGTCACGTATCCGAACACAGCATATCGACCATCCAATATATTGGCATTACTCGGTGTTAGTTCACTTTCTTTCAATAGCCAGAATATCTGGCTTGAGGCAGAGTTATTCTCAAACTCCTGTCGGAAATAGAAAGGGAATGTCAAGAGAAAAGGAAGCACAACAAAGAACAACTGATGGAAAAAATTGAGTTAATAAATTCTTACTTCTCGAGCCATTGCCATGGTTCCGAAAGCATTGAAAGGGAGCTTTGTTTGAGCCTTGTACAGACCAAGCTCCTGCCAGGAGACAAATAGCAAACTCTTTCAATTCCGGTTAAACTTGAAGCATGGATTTGAACTAAGTTCTGTTTCATTTAGCTCGAGACGCTAATATGAGAGAAAAAGAAAGCTTACCTCCAGTGTTGCTTCATATACGGGTCCTTTCTCTCCATCAACCATGATTTCTAATGGTATTGTCCGAGTTTTCTCGGTACTAGGATCAATAAAGCCCTCTGCAGGACCATCAGGATCTCCGGTTTGAACAACAAACCCATCCACTGCAGCAAATCCGAGAGGTAACTTAAATTCTACACATATCTTTGAAATGAACTATGATTACTAACAGTAATTAGTGTAGATGTCAACTTGATGTCTATAGTAATGAACAGAAACTATTATCACACTATCGACATTCTATTTCGTTAGTGGTATGACAAATGAAGCACGTGGTAATATAACAATCTTTGAAAATTTCCCTTCCAAAGGCGACCAGCAACATTCGAACGATAAAGGAGAATCAAGAGTTACCTCTCTGAATTTCCATGCCATCATAGAAGTGCCTTTGGACGAGGTCAACAAAATTCCCAGCTGTTACCGGGGCATTATACCCATCGAGAACAATACGGAACACACACTCCTCTAGATTCGGGTTGTCTTTGACTTTGACCTTCATATCCACAGCTGCTCTCCCCTTCAAAAGCGGCATATTCTTATATTCTTCCGGTACTTCATATGGGAAGCCATCTACCATATCTTCTTCAACACTGCAGAAATCCAATTCCCGAGGAAGATCTCAGCTGCAGTCAATGACAAGGTATCTCTATGAGAATAGTTTATTTTGTAAGAGGCATAACTTTTAAGTCCTTACTAACTGGTTCGGTGAAAGTATGACACGGTTTTTAAGGCATTATGACCAGATATCTACAATTAACAAACTAAACAGTTTGTTAGAAGACTAGCTTCGTGTATGATACATTTTTTAAGGAATTATGAATCAAGGCATTTCACGTATCTGCAGCTTAGAAAACTTACCACTACATGGATCATTTTCGGGTTGGTTTCAGAAAACCGATGGAATTTAAAACTTTATATAGTTTTTGAATCAAGAGTCTTTCTTAGTGGATGGATGATCTGAGCAGCAAAAGATTTTTTTAAAGATTTGGGATACTCACTCTCCAATATATTGAAGCAGCTCCTTCTGTTTAGGTGCCACCGCATCTCTATTCCGATCCTCCACGGTCCGTTGTAGTTCCTCCATCCCGACTTCCAGCTTGTCAAGCAATTCTGCTCCACGGTCCTTCTTTGCTTCGGCTAATCCCGAGATAATTAACGTTTTCCCTTGCTTAAGAGCTCGAGATGCTTGCCTCACATTCTAAGATTTTATGAACTATCACCAAAAGCATATAGAAATATTGAACTTGGAGTTGGAATAAAAGCAAGGGAGACTTACTCTCTCGACGGAATCGAGTGCCTTGACACCGGCAATCTTGAGAGACTCGGATATATCTTCAAGTGGTTTTTGCACTTCTCTAACAGCTTTATTGTTAATTGGCAATGCATATCTCAACAAAGCTCCAGGGTCTTTTATTGGAGGCCCAGAGATTAAAACAGATAAATCTGGCAATGGAGGATTAGCTGCATATGCATCAAGTGATGGGATTCCAGTTATTAACTCAGCTGCCAAAATAATGGAGATTGCACATTCCTTCAGGGAAAATGGCCTCCCTTTCTGCTAAAAAAAAACCCAATATTTTATTACATCAATTGCATAAAAACTAAACTTTACCACCCATTTCTGCTAAAAAAGAAAAACAAACAAACTATTTCAGGTCAATTGCATAAAAAACCAATCTTTACTCGGAAAAAAGGAAAGAAATTAACTTCAGTATTCTACTTTATATTGACATTCATCACTCAGATTATTTGATCAAATTCATATAGAAGAAAAAACATGCTAGCTTTTCACTAATGATCAAAAGGTACCATTATAACTCAAGAGAAAAACCCCAACCTGCCCATTCTGAAGCTGACACTGAACATGCTTGTGGGAATTATATTTGGGAGTTGTTAGAAAGGTTGAAGCTTTAGTGGGGAGTGTTGGGTTAATCCATTTAGAGGCAGCTAAAGGATAGTAAGAGTTACAAGAGATAATAGCAACCATGTTAGCACTTATACCATAAATCAAAGATTTCACGGGGAAAAGAAAAGGGGATTTTAGTTGAGATGGAGAAAGAGATAAGATTGTTGGGAAATACAACTTCTTACCAGAAACAGTTATATCTTCTGCAATTAATAATATGGTTAAAAATATGCGTATAGTCCCTATACTTTTCAAAAACTAGGAATTTAGCTCCTATATTTGTATTTCTAGGAATTTAGTCACTTTACTTTTCAGATTTCAAAATTCAAGTCCAACTATTAATACGATTATTTTCTTTCTTTTTTAAAAATTCAGGTTAATTATAATATCTTTTTTAGTTATATGACTACTAAGTGAATAGTCTTTTAATTTCAAAATGTCACAGAAACAAATTAAAAAAAAATTTGTTAGCGATTAGACTTGAATTTTGAAATTTGAAATTTGAAAATTAGAGAGACTAAATTCTAATTTGGTTGCTCATCTTATCCCTTAACCATAAGATATGGGGTTCAATCCCCACCCATTGGAATGAAACACATTTCATGGTTAGTCGTTTATCTCTTTGGAGAGCACCTGCGGCAAGAAAATCAGTCATTAATATCGACAGTGGACACCTTAGTTTCTAGGGATGAGTATTCGATCGAATCAAGTGAAAAAATTTCAAGTTAACGAGTCTTATTTTATCATCTTAATTCGATTTGAATTTTTTTCGAATCAAGTTGAGTAAAATGAAATTCAAGTCAATATCAAATCGAGTGAAATTGTTTAAATTAAAAAATTAAACAGGTCAAATTAAAATCTTGTTACAGTATAATTAATTTCACATTAGTACATAAATTTGAAACCATATATATTTGAAAACTTTTTCAAAACATACTTTGGAACGATAAACTTGGATAATTAATTAACTTATTTTTTAAAAAAAATTTAAAATTTTTCCTTTCTTTATATATTCTTTAAATTTTTTAAAATTTATGTAAATATTTTAAAATTTAAAAAAAATATTTTTTTTTGTAATTTTTGTTGAGAGAAAGACTAGTTTGTTCATTTTCAAAATTAAAAGGAACCAAAGAGGTGTTCACATCGATCTATTATTCGAGTTGTAAAATTCAATTCAACTTGAATTATTTATTTAAGTTGCTCATCAAAAAAAATTGTAATTTTCGAAAAATACAACAATTTGACTACATCTTAAGCTAAAAATAAAAAGGGTGTGTCATCCATAAGAATTTTGGATGTCTCAGTTGAGATGTTCTACACTGAATTTGCCCACCATAATATGTCGATTTTATCAGAACAGCACTGCTTAGTTCAAAGTGTTGTATTTTTTTTAATTTATTTTGAAATTGTTTCTTCATTAAATCATTCCTTCTAGTTTTATTATATAAAGTACAAAATACTAAACACATTTCACATTGAATTAATCCAAAGTAGTTTTTAAACAACATCCTCAAAATTTTGATAATATTACAGTCAAATCATCTAATTTTATGAATATTTTATTTCAATTTTTAAAATTCTAAAGGAAATTTAAGTCTTGATATTTTCCAACTTCAATAATTAAACTCTTTCTTTTTTCTTTTTTTTTTATAAATCAACCATTATTGTAATTCATTTTACCCCAAAATTATCAGCTTCAGTAACATTCTTTTTAGCTTTAAAACAAATTATAACAAAATTGAAATTTAGATAGGAGCAAAAAGGTTTAGGTGGGAAAGTGAAAAAATGAATATAGCTCATGGCTAAATCATGACTTCAAATAAAAAATAAAATTAATTTAAAAAAATAAAAAATAAAATTTTTGTATTTATAATGAACTAATCTTCCACAAAATGATTAAAAGAAGCTCGAATAAAACACAATAGAATTCGGAAGGTGAGTTCATGTCACAAATATTGCTTCTGGTATGTGTATTAAAAGTGTTCGGGTACATATTAACAATTAATTAATTTTTAAAAATTAAAAAATATCTTTTTATACTTTTTTTTAATATATTTTTTTGAATTTTTTAAAACTTTAAAAAATTAATTAATTACTGATATGAATGCACTTGGTAATCCATGCTGCACCAACAAAGTTGGATATTTTAAGATGATTTTACAAACACCACAAGACGAAAAATTTAACCGAAGTAATTGCTCGTTGTAATATATATATATCCAAGAATCATTAAAGTTATGGCACCGTCCAGTCATAATTTCCAGATTTATAACCTAAAACATTATCACAGCATTATTTGATCTATAAATCAGCAGCAGCACTTTCCTTAAATCCCCCAGACTCACAAATACCATCTAATTATTGGTCTGCTTGGTGCACAAAACACTATTTCCAGGCAATGTACCACTAAAATATACATAGCATCTTTTTTCTAAGACCAAACAGAAATGCTCCTATACATCTTCACTTTACCTTTATAATAAAACATCATTTAAATGAAGTTCAAGAAACTTTATTATAAACAAATTAACTTTTACCTTAACATTACAACATTCACTTCAACTCACAATTGAGTTGTACGTTCCAACATTCACTTTTTCAAACTAGTAATTTTTTAAAATAATTTTTATAGTTTTTATTTTTTTATTTTCTTATAGAGCTCTTTTTTAGATTTTGTAAATTATATATATTGAACAATCTCAGAGTGCCACATGAACATCTCTTAGTGATGATATAAAAGAAAAAAGATGACATTGTTTGACAGAAAAGTTCAGGAGCTAATCTAGACAAAAATATGTTTAAGGAATTGAAAATATTATCAAGGACTAAATGTTGCTTTGTGCCACAAATTTACCAAGATAAAAATAAAAGCAAAAAGGAAAAATGGAATATCACATTCAACATTGCTCATAGTAATTAAGATACCACAGACCTGGAATGACGCTAAATATTGAATTATCAAGCTCATCAGACCCGAACCCGGAAACAGGAAATTTTCAAATTTATCTCAAAGATGCATTAGTAACACTTAAAACTGGGGTTTGAAGACCGAAGATCCCTGCAGTCTACATCATTTATAATAACACAACCAAAGACCCAAGCCCTGCCTTCTTTTTCCCAAAAGAAAACAGTGTAAAAAAGAGAGCAAGCAGGAAAGCAAGAGGAAGATGGTAGCTAGGATAAAAGGATAGTAGGGTAAATTACATGTCAAAGTCTGGAAACTTTTAACCAAATATTTTGAACAAAAAGAAATAGTGCAGAAGGAGAAATTACCTGTCTCTATGTGCCGAGCAGACGATATTTTCCTACAAGCATTTAACAGCATGATCCACCGATGTTCCTAGACGGAAAAGGCTGCATGAAAGCAGCTTTTGATTAAAAATGAAGACAAACCCTATTTCAGAATGATCAGCAATCAGAGAAGGCATCAAAATTCAATGGAAACAGTTACAGCATTAGAAGTAAGAAATGAAGATTGGGCAACATTCAAATAGCTCCCAGCAACTGTCAGTTTTAATCAACTGCCAACTTTATGAAGCTCGAAATGTAAAAATAAAAACAAACTGAACAAAAAAAGATGGAAAGAAAAAGCTTCAATTTTCATTCTTCGAAAGGAACTGTGGTGCATGGAACACCAGCTGAAAAACAAAAGGGCACCAGAGAGCAAGAAAGAGAGATGTATAAAGAATGAAATATTGTCTACACCTGCTCAACTTCAACCATTTTTTTCTTTTTACACTAATTCATGTTGTATATGTATATAATCTCTCTTTGTGGCAAATTGCCCTTCTGCTTCCCAAGAAAGTAACCGAAAAGATGCAGCAGAAATCAGTCCAAAATTGGATGCATTCTCGCTAGTTAATTGGTCCTGGAGCTTCCAACACCATAGACGCTTCTAAGAATTCTGGTTACTAATCAAAGCATCCAAGTTAGCATGTTAGCCTTATCAATATATACATGGGGCACTGACACCAGAACTCTAGGTCCAAACAGTCAGGGCAAATCCGAACCAACAAACCCAACATTTTGGTTCTGATTGTAGGACTCTCTGATATCCTTTTTGAAATATTCCTGCTACCAGATTCCCTTGCCACAGGGATCAAGTTTGATTGAAATAAGATCCTCTCGGATTTGAAACTCCTATTTCACAAAGATCAGCCTTCTGGTTCCTTCCTTTTCTTGATAGTCTTCCGACTCACCTTGCACTTCTCCGGCAGATCCAAGTTGGAGGGCAGCTTTGGGTCTGGCATGCTGCTGGGCTTCAAATTGTCAATTGAATTAAAGTCGCATGACTTTTCATAAACAATAGCAGCATCAAGTGAGTATACACGTAGAGCAAGAGAAGACACAGTGGAAATTTTTGCAGCTGCAGATAGTGATGACCAATACCACCACTCATTCCTCAAGTACTCGGTTTTAATCATCTCCTCCAATGCAATTATTGCTTGGACCATCTGAAAATACAAGAGGATGTTATATCCAATCCCACCAAATCAATGAAGTTTAAGAAATAAAACTGAATATCGAAGCAAAATCATTAACTTCTATATCTGTCCTTAAAGCACAGATTAATCCAACGAACTATTCATCCAATACATGCATTGTGCAATTAATGGGCCACTACATTAACCAGAAACAGCAGAGTGGAAAAGGTCACTTGAGAGAAACTAACATTCAATCAGATAAAAGTTAATGACACAAATGCAGTAAACAAACCCAACCAAATACAATATGCTCCATAAGGTATACGAACAAATTAGTTGGTGCTACCACCTTTAAGAGATGCCAAATGTGGTCAATGATGAATGATGGTTAAAATTTACAAAAATAATACTCCGTCTGTGCCAATTAAAATGACAAAATTGATATTTTGAGGTCAAACCTTTTAAACTTTGACTCAATTATTTTCAATATTTTAATTAATTAAATTTTACAATTAATTATAGTTAAAAACTACTTCATTGAAATTTGTTCTTTCAAAGTTTTATCAATAATAAATTTAAAAAAAAAATAAGATATCAAAGTTGCAAAATTTTGACCACTCAAAAAGTCAATGTAACAAATTTAGTGGGACGGAGGGAGTAACTACTATAAGAAAGCCCAAAGGGATCTAGACAAACCTCATATATTGTTTCTGCAGATTTAACAAATGAACGCCAGGCCCATCTCCTTTCCATGCATGCCTTAGATGGTCGCAAAGCTTCTTCAGAGAGTGCAGCATCCATATCAAGTAAATTAATCTTTAGTTGCTGCAAAACCTGTGAAACCTTACCAACCAAGGGCCTTAAAGAAGATTGTGGGACTACACAGCAGTGACCACTACCCAGTTCAGGAGAATACTTATCTGCAGAAGATATTCTATCCCTTTGTTCTGAACATCTCAAAGCTGGTCTTTTGTTTTTCTGCACTTTAATCTCATTTGCAACAGTCCTGAAAGAATCATCAGAAAAGCCTTCATTGATTCCATTAGCCACACTCCAGTTTCCTTGTGATAAACCAGGCCTCTTAGTAGCCTTCAATTCAGCCCTTAAACCCCCTATTTCTTGGTGAGAAGGAACAAGTCTTAGGGTAGGGTCACTAACAAAATGAGAAGCAGATGAGACAAATGATGGAACGCCATCTGAACTGATAAGACCAATTTCCCGCACCAAATCTTCATTAGAATCTCTAGTGAAAAATTTGGTACTGATCTCTTCAAAGTCATAAGGACAAACTGCTCCGTCATTTTGAAATTTGATCAGCCTTGAACTCAACTCAGAATGCCCGGTTTTAGAATTTTCATCAATTTCCATGTCAACAGTATAACCCACCCGGTTACCATCAGATCTCATATTCCCTTTCCTTTTTAAAGAATCACCAACTGACTTACCTTTCTCATTAGCAGGTGGATCCGGAGTGCATCTACTATCATTATGATCCTCGAATTCGACATCACTCATAAATGTTTTGTGACAAGAGATGCAATGATTTTTGGAGGGCCAAACAGGCTCTAAGCATTTACACCTGTACATTTTGTCTTCAATAATCACCTTTGCCTTTTTCCCTTGCTTCTTCAAGGATTCAGTTATTTCTGACTCAAAGAAAGGACCATACTTCTTCTCCAGTAACATTGCTGCCTTGGTGACAAGAAAACTAGGAAAAGAAGCTTTATCACAACCATCACACGATGAAAAGGCAGTTTGGCACTCATCTGGAACTTGTTTTTTCATTTTTTGGTAATTCTGGAATTTTAGCTTCTGGCAAATAGCCTCTTTCAGCTCTTTTTCTTTTGGGTCATTATCATTCAACCAATTAATGAGTCCTTCAATATCTGCAGCTGACTGATATGTAACCCATGGTGAACCAGCCGAAATTGCACCTTTGGCATTGTACACAAACGGACAGGAAGCCTTTGAACCCTGTGCTTTAAAAACACTATCTCTAGTGGCAGAGCTAAAATTCCAGTTAACTGATGTGCAGTGCCCCCATACCTCACCACCCAGAAAATTCCTCTTCTTATGTACTACCAAACTTCCATCAACGATAACCTGAGGATATCCACCTGGCATGGCTGAAATCCAGTACAGTCGGCCAGAAGAATCACTTCCCAAAAACTCCTTCCGAATAGATAGCTTTAAAAGCTGAGATTCTAAGCTGTTAATTAACTCCTGCAGATGTTGAATATCACTCTTGATAGTGCTCAACTCAAGATGGTGAGATTGTGACTCAATCTCAGCAACAGAAGGAACTTGCTTAGCTGCATGCAGGCTTGTTGCATCAGAAGACTGGCACTGTCCATTACAATCTGAAGGAGATGATGGAGAAGCCACATCCATTCCCTTAGACTCTTCCAACTTACCATGGAGGTTTGTTTCTTTCCTTGAGTCATCAATTTCCTGGGGCAAAGGATTTGTTACAGGCAACTCACTTGTTACAAAGGATTTATCGCTTTTTTCAGGTAATACTTTGCTCACATCCACATTGGCTTGTTCACCCTTTAACTGAGCCTCATTATCCATTGAATTAAAGCATTGGCCATTACTGGTAAAACTTTTCTCTGTATGAGTACTAGACGCATGTTTATCTGAACCATTAAGGACGGCAGCCTCCTTCTCACCATCTGATGGAATCTGATCAGTACCATCCTTTACACCATCTCCAACTGCATTAATCATGCTTGTATGGAACTTTGCAGCTCTTGCAGCAACAAAGTCTTCCTTAGATTTAAGGCTTTTCCATTCTATATATGCAGAACGTAATTTCTGATGCAACTCAAATGTTGTTTCAGCACATCGTTCAAGATGTTGACGGATAAGAGTTGAGTTAAGTAATTCATCACATAAAAATTTGAGCAAGAAGGCTCTCTGCACCAGAATATAAATTTCATTAATTTATGAAATAAACAGAGAGCTCAAGATCAGTATGCGTTATGGAAAAAGAACCCAAAAACTCGTGTTAGCACAAAAAATCCTACTTTCCTATGTCATTGAAGCCATTTTCTATTGATACAATGACCTTTAATTAAATGACAGCAAAATGTACATTAATTAGCCAGAGAATCATTTCTCTGCACTAGAATATAAATAAGTTATGGCTGACATTAACATGCTCTAGTAAGGAGATGCAAGGATTTGATCTCATAATAACATAAATGTACAAAAATAACTTCTTTCGCTGCAGAACAGAGCCACAAGATGCAAATAGTAGTAAAATGCAGGATATGATGGAAGTTTCTAGTCAATTCCAAGCCTAAACAAAAGCAGGGGCCCAATTCCACGTAATAGACCCAACAAAAGAAGAAACGCATAAGTGCACAATAACAACGGGAAGGTAAAAATAGCCACCATAAATGCATTTTCATTCAAGGACACATACAACAAGCAAGAACACGATAGCTTCTATTTTTTATCATGAAATGTAGCAAAAGAAAAACAATAAGCAAAATTCAGAGACTTGCAGTCAATAGCAATCAAAAGAATCAATGTTTTCATGTACAATACTAAAAAAGAAAGGTTAACCAGACAATATGACTAAAAATATGCACGCCAAGCAAAGTTCAAAGACAAACCTCATCAACGCTAAACTGCCAATACTCTTTTTCTTCCATCACAGCTGCTAAATGTGCAAGTGCTTCCAAGTAGCCACGGGTAACCTCTCCCTGATACTTTTTACCTCTCCTTCGGATGATAACATGTGAAGGTTCGGATGCATCTTGAACCATACGTTTGCTAACACAAGCAGGGCAATACCAGTTTCCTTCAGGAATCCTTGCCAGTGGAGGATTCAAGCAATATGTATGATACTCAGCATCACAAGTGTCGCACAGAAGAACACTATCATCATCTTTGTCAATACCGCACACTTTGCAAACTCCCTCATCCCAAGGCGCTTTAGGGATATCACTTGTTGAAGCAAGTATATCATTTATTTCCTTCTTTGTCTCAGCATCAAAGCATTCCAATTTAGCATATTCCGGCAATTTCTGAACTAGGATAAGTACCTGCCACAAAATGAATAAATTAACAACTAATATACCACCAAACTAGGTCTAGATGCAAAACAAGCAACACTAATGGGGGAATGACCACAGAGAACTAGAGTACATGGCAAATTTTTTATAATTGATCAGGCACCAAAAGGCTGTTGTTAACTAACTCATGAAGTAAATGAGGAAGTATCTAGCCATAATTCCTCAAGATCATGTCCAACTGGGAATCAAATTCCTAAACTCATAGTTGGAACAATCTTTGTATGCAAGTCAGCAAAACAGGCAAATACAATCACATAGCACAATGTCTCCAGCATGAGGTTATGCTCATTTGAACGTAACTGTTAGTGCAACTGACAGACAACCCTATCATTAGTTTATTGTGCTACTGTGAGTGTTTTATTTTATATATGTTAGTTAATTTGAAGAAAGATTAACCTTCAACTTTAATTTAAGAGGATCTAACTAAAAACACTGTTTTTTTAACAAAAAATGAAAAACATATCAATACTCCATTTATAAAAGCTTCATCAGTGTGCATAATTCATTGTACAAAAATATTTAGGCACTTCTTGGCCAGTTAATGATAAAAGAAATTTACTTGCAAAGAAATAGTAGGAAAAAAAAAGGAACTAACGAACCTCCTTTTCATACAAGGACTCAAAGTTTTCAGATAGAGAGTCTGCCAATTCAACTAAATCAGGCTGATCGGCAAAAGCAGTACGAACATTACTCCATAACTGCCAAGCAAAAGAAACAATTATTAGATGGACAATTACATCTGCACAGTTCCAAATTGAGAAAGGCAGCCAACCTCTAAACATGAACATAACACCTGGATCAAAGGTTCAGAAGAAAAATATGTAGAAAACAAGAGAAGTACAAAGATAATCCCGGTAAACGAAGCTCCAAAACAAATAAATGAAACAGATAATAGCTGCAATAGTGGCATGCATCAAAGCATTGAGAGTAAGAATCATGCAAGGTTAAAGGCAGAAAAATCAAAAGTAAAGACAATCCAGGCAAATGAGCAAGCAACTACAGCATGTGAAAGCAATATTTGAGTGTACTAAACTCCTAAGGTTTATACTCCTTTCCAAGATATAAGGCACAGAAAAAGGCGAAAAGTTAACTCGAAAGGCAAAGTTAAAGAGAATTTTCACTCATGCAAACACATGTAACCTATATTTATTGATGCACAAAAGTCTAAAACCTACAATCTTAGACTAATGTAACATCATCAAATGCTGCAGAATAAACCAGCGGCAAGGGGTCTATCAAAAGAAAAAGTAAGAAGAAGAAAAACAGAAAGCTGTATGCATCAAAAACCATGCAAAAGGGAAATCAGAAGAAACAAAAGATGTAGAGAGGTTACAACCAGAAAAACAATTAAGCAGTAGGAAACAAATGAAATGGACAGACCTCACGAACATCCTCAAGAAAAGCTTCATGTGATCCACCATAGGCCCCGACAGCCAATCTCAAATCAATAGTCCTAAAATCCAGAGGACGAGACACCATGGCAGGAGACCCAAGGAGCCCCTCATCATCATTATCACTGGAATTCATTAGCTTTCTCCCCAACAAGTTGCAGAAGATCTTTGAATCATCAGCAGCAGCAGCATGACGTAATATGATGCGACATTTTTTCATGATAATATCAGACACAGATAAGACAATCTTCTTTTTACTTATTTCTTTCTCAGGTTTTTGTGTTGAACATTCATTCTGAACATCTGCTAGCACCGAAAGAACAGCTTTCTGTGTTCAATAAAAGGTAGAGAAACATGTTTTTTATCAGAATCATGTTTACTACTACATACACAAACTATGAAGGACAGAGCAATTAGAAAAGACAAACATGACAGTATAATTCTTCAGAAGGATAAAAAGGATAACGATCAATTCAAGGATAGAACATTCAAGCTCAAAGATCATGCGCTTCTTTCTTTTACAAGCATCCTATAATATTCAAAACTACCAGTACTTCTCCTGCTTAATTGTCATTCACACTTCTGATTAAAAAAAATACACAACAAAATGTAAATACAAATGAAGAGATTTAAGGGAATGTGATGGTTGTTAAGTACTCTTCCCTTAATTCTAATTAAAATCATATCCAAACAAGGAGAAAGTTTTCGCCTTCAACTCCTTTCTTTTACTTTCCCTTCCCACCCCTAATCGAAACTTGGTCTGCAAATTTACTATATTTAAGTGCAGGCCAAAGGGCCGGTTTAAGCAGTCAGAATATGAATTTTCAAAAATATAATAAGACATAAGATAAAATATAGCAGTACAACAAAATCAATAAATATGGCATAGATTCCTGCTTTCCTGCAACATAAAAGCTTTAAATCACATAAACAAGTGGTTTGATCTTTCTGTCTCCAGCAGCATTTAGGCCAACGTCCCAACCCGCACCCCACAGACAATAATTGTTTGAAAATTTTGAGCATAAAAACTAAAGATAAATCATGCCCAGAAGATGACATAACAAATTGATCCCTCACCATATGTTAAAAAATATAGAAAAATCTACATGCCTTTGAATTCTTAACTTGTGGAAATTTCACTAGCAAGAGACTACGTGAAGTAGTCGGATGGTACCTTTGTTGGTCCTGAAGCATTGCCCTTATAAACTTCCTTACTGATTGAATGTTTCAATTTTTCCCTTGCCCACTCTGGAGGATCTTTTTCCAACGCATCATAAACACACCGCCTGATTCTAGTTCCAACATTTGTTGGCAGCTTTCTAACAGGTTCCAGCAACTTTGCCCACTCTGGAATATCACCATCATTGACAAAATTCTTTTCACAAGCAACATTTTGACCAGGCCCTTCATCTTCTACTGTCAGAACATCGCTTTGTCTGTTCAAAGAACCAAAAATTCGCTTTGTAGCCTCTGCAAGCAACTGAAGTTCAAACCAAATTCACAACATTATCTTCTTCTGAACTCATGAATGTAATGATCAGTATGAAACACAAAAATAACTAGAACCAGCACATGAATTAGTTTCCAGCATACACTTCCATCAATGAATAAGCTTCAATACATCTATATTATTTTATCATAATATGCCAAGGGACAAAATCACTTTAACATTAAAATAAAAGCAGCACCTAGAAGCAAAAAACACAGAAACTTGTTCTAAAACAATTGCTCATTCTGCATAAGATAAAATAAAGAGTGTAATCAAGCATACCCACAAAAGGATAAACGCTGAAGCAGAATTCAAATCCATAACATATTTGCATGCATATCATTAGCAGATCTTGACATATGATCACAAGGAAAGTGCTAAGTGAGAAGGAAAGATGCACACAAACAACAATTCCTGATGAAAGCATTTCCAAGCTTTAAACAATATCTCTAAAAGAAAAGTGTTTATCAAAAAAATCAAAATATCAAAAGCCAAACTTACAAGAGCATCTGCTTCCATACCAGCCACCCCAGTAAGTGAACCAGAAAGCACCCCACCATCACCTTGTAAGCAACGAAACACTTTTGCACTCTCACGGGCAGTGATCTCTGCTGAGTCGAGATTCCCATCCATGGATAAGAAAGACAATATGTATCTTCTAGCTAATTCAGGCCAGGTCAACTCATTAATTGGGAGCAGACTGAGCTTAACTTTTTTAGCAGGAGCTGTACTATCTAAATCTTTCTTCCTTCCCCTTTTAGATCTTGACTCTCCAGAATCAAAATTTGGATCAACAAGTGCGGCAACCTTTGATTGCAGCTCACTTATTAGCACCCCTAACACTGAGCTGTGAACCTTTGTCAATGTCACGCCAAAGCATCTTCTGTAACTAAGAGATGCAAGCCTTGCCTGGTCAGCTTCCATCATTTCTCCTGTTTCCATCTGTATAAATGGATGTGGGTTTTCAGTAGAATCTGCCATACAAGAATCACTGCTAGGTGATACATTCTTTTCACCCATACCATCAATTCTAGATAAACTTTGGACATCAACTCCTGGCCTTTCACTGTCAAATTTATGAAGGAAATTTGAGTGATTAGACCAGGGATTTATAAGCTCCTCTTCGAGTTCATTTGCTAAAAAAGCTTCTTGCAAACCCATTACTTCACCAAAGCGCCATAATAATTCCCACACCTGAGTATATAAACAAAGAAAGTATAATTAAGATCCTCATACAAGAAATTCTACTGTAAATAGAATATATATCCATTTCCTCAACTAACAAACATGAATACCTGATGGAAGTCACCAAGAAGTTCAGGAGGAAGTCTCGGGCACAATCGCTTCCCTGGAGGAGGACCACGGTCATCAACCAAACGGGGCTTTTTTGACTTCCCAAATAACACATCCAGTCCTTTTTCTCCCTCACATTCAAGCCCATCTGGTGTCTTTATCTTCAGGAAACCATTTCTGATTGTTAATGATCCTGAATAAGAACTTCTTTTCCTCAAAGATTCATACCGTGAACAGGCCTCAATACCAGGAAGCTCTTCAATAATTTCTTGTACAAATTCAGCATCCAGTCCAAATCTATCCTGTCCCAGCCATTTTGTCAGTTCCTCAGACCAAGTCTCCAGCTCATTATGCTGATACACAAAAGGAAAGGAGAGAGAGACTGGGAAGCCACAGAATTTAGCTAACGGAGTATGGGTCTCTTTATTCTTTCCATCCATCATATCCCAGCTTGATGACCTAATTTCTTTTCCTGCATGCTTACAGAAAAACTTCAGAGCGCCCTTCCCTTTACTTATCTCAGAACAGGCATCAATAAATTTCTGAGATATTATTCTCCATGCTGCAGATGAGGAATGTTCTTCCACTGAAATTTCACCAATTTCATCTCTTAACATATCTCCATATTTTTCACACATGAAACCTGCTTCAAGTTGGGATTCGTCAATATTCTGAACAAGATATGTTTCCTTCAAGTTACTTCTCAAACAAGTCAAGATATCATTTTCCGTAGGTGGGCAAGGATCTGTAAGGATCCTTTGAATGCATCCATCATCATTGAACTCCCCTTCTTTATTATGACTAGCAGTTTGCTCAATTTTGGGACAAAATAGGACAGCTGACCCAATTGGAAGGGGCAAGGCAGAGCATGAACACCTTCTGATCTTGAAAATAGGTCCAGAATCACCACCATCTAAAACTTCACATACAAAAAGTGACCCAGTGATCTTATCATGCCAACAAGACCTATAACCTATAGGAAATATCAAACTAGCATCATGATAAGAAGGTCTCATGTCAATGAGCCCCAAAGAGAGAATATAAAAATCTTCAAACTGCACAGGAAGCCCATCCTGTAGGAATAAAAAGAAGAAGAAGAAGAAAATCAGGACACTCAATCTAAAGCACTTAGATTTCACCAACTCAACATGACAATTAGCTGAAAGAAATAATATAAGCTACATATGAAAAGGAAAAAATAGAAATGTCATGAGCTGCAAATAAATAAGAAAAAATAAATTAACAAGTCTGGTTACATTAATTCGTTCAGATCCAGAGCTACCCTTCTCATCTTGCACAGCTTCAGAGACTTTCATGATACAAGATTTATTGGCATACTTTTCCAGAATTTGACCATCACATGCAAAGTCCTTGCAATAACCACTTATCAAACTTTCCTTATTTTCAGGAAATCCACTGGCTATTGAAAACCTTGTTGACTTCCTTTTTCTTGGCAGATGCAATCTTTCCTGAAGAGAAGCCCCCTCACGTTTTGTTTCAGCGTCCATAGGGCTATGGTTCAGATTCAACCCAAGATAAGAAGCAACATCTAACACTGAGTCAAATGTTTTCCCATCAGGAGAGCAATAAACTGCATATAGGTCACAGCTCATGGAATGCTTTAGTTCCACACGCCAACCTTCCTCCAGAACCCCATGTCTTTCTGAAACAAATTCTCTAAGACGCTGCAAAAATACGTCACTCGGATTCCGAGATGGAAATCTAATAGCTGTATTACTACTATTCCTCAAAGACCCTAGCGGAGAACCCAAATCTACCTCATCAAAACTTCTATCTCTAGTTCGCATACGATGAACTAAATCTTCAAAACCCACTTTAACAGCATGTGTCACAATCCTAGAAGCTTTTTGAGAGCCAACCCCATTACCCGCATACAAGGAATTCATACACGTCAAGGGGGCACCTAACCGATTGCCAACAAAAGAATTGTCACCCGTTGTGTGCTGTCTGGAACCAAGATATATGTTAACCAGTGATGATATATAATAACTTAAATTTAAAGAGAAATTTAAAGTAAATAAAGCTATTCAAACAAGGTGAACTGAAGGAAGAAAAAATGAGCTAAATCATAAGAGAATAGCACCTTCTCACTAGTAAGTAAATAAGCAGGAGACATACTATTGAGTACACCACTTTTATAGCACAGGAAGAGTGGTATTAAACATGTTAGCTGATTTCCCACTATTCCAAGTTAACAGAACTTTATGTTGGAAACAGTTTCATCATGGTATAGACAAAACAAAGCTTCAACATAGCAGGACAAGATAAATAGCATCCATTTAGAATTTTGAGTTTCCTCAATCTATTACATGAGAACTAGTACAGGTGACTACCTAAGGAGAAGAGTAGCATAACACCACTTCCACAAGGAAGCGCAATCTATGAATCAAGAAACAACCTACTAGAAATGAAAAAGCATGTTAAGGAAGTTAGCAGCAATACGGCACTTCACGGATAAACAGGTTAAAGACTATTGAGCAGCAATATGAAAGAGAAAGAATATAAACGCAATACAATGCTGCAATGCTGGCAGCAGTAGAACACCAGAGGAATAAACCGTTAAAGACTACTGAGACACAATTTCAAAGAGAAAAACAATAATTGCTGTACAGTGCCACAACAAGCTTGGGTTAAACATTCTAATTTGTATATAGAAATTCATGAGCATGAAGAAGGCTTTAAATGGGAGAGAAAATACTATCTTTGGGTAGCACTTTCTAGGTTTCAACTGTACGAACACAAACTGCATGAGAAAGTCATGGCATTGGCTAACCAGGTGGTTCCAACATAGTCAATATAATATAAAAGTGGTACAATGCTGTGATGTTGGCAGTGGTAGAACACCTATGGAATAAACAGTTAAAGACTATTGAAACACAACTTCAAAGAGAAAAACAATAATTGTCATACAGTGTCATGACAAGATTGGTTTAAACATTCTAATTTGTATAGAGAAATTCATGAGCATGAAGAAGGCTCTGAATGCAAAAGAAAATACTATCTTTTGGCAGCAATTTCTATGTTTCAACTGTACAAACTCACTGCATGAGAAAGTCATAGCATTGGTCAACAAGGTGGTTCCAACATAGTCAATACCCTAAAGGTTCAGCGAAAATGGCAGAACTGATACATCTTCGCACAATCAAAATCAACTAACACCCCCCCCCCTTCCCCAACCCCCAAAAGCCTACAATCCATGTGTAAGAGCAGCAAAACCCTTCAGATGCCAAAGGTAGCAACAAATTACACTTGTAAGGAAAACAATATTCAAACAAGGAACAAAAGAATGATATGGTACCAGCAGAACCACAGTTTTCAGGTCAATGGCAAATCATTCAAGTTCAACCCCCAGAATTTTCAACTCATGGAAAAGGACTAATCATCTTAAATCCTTACTTAAGATATATTCTCTATCACCATCAAACTGTCCCACCATCAGGCATCAGCTAGTACTCTTCTCAAATTTTAGGACAAACTTGACAGGCAAAATAGGGGTAGATTCGTTCATAGACATTTAAATCAAGTAAACTGCTAAAAAGCAACCAAAAAGACATCAATTATCTCATAAGCAGTATAACTAGTTGTACAATCTACAGCTACCAACCAGTTCAATTACACCCACTGATCAGCTTCAAAACCATTGAGTATAATTAATGTCCTTATGATGAATCACGGGTACACCCTACCTAAACATCCTGACCATATCTAAAAGTTCACACACACTACACAAACGCAAACAATCTGCCTGTCAACATGCATTGCAATTTTTAACTAACCCTCAGCACAATATTCCACTACTAGCACACAAATAAACAAGTCAATATTCAATTACTTACCTGTTATTTGCTTTTAAAAATGCCCTAACCCATCTCCAAATTAACACATTAAGCTAAAGAACGCTAGAAATAAATCAAGCAATCAATATCTAACATCCCCAGAAACCACATTTCAAATTTATTCAACTCTTAAGTCATAACCACACGGTTAACAATAATGCAGGCTGAAAAGACTTACAAAGCTTCAATTAAAAAAAGTTAAACTTGAGTTTCTAATATTAAGCTTTAAGTTTTACCTCAATAACTCCTGCACCTCCTCACCATCGCCGTCACCATCACTCGGCGGGGAAGCATTAATATCAAGGATGCGCCTCTTGGCCTTAAACCCAAGCGGCCACCGTTTACTCCTTACCCCGCGGCCAACACACGCTCCACAAACCCACTCCGCCCCCGAAAGCAACTTCTCGGAAACCCCGGAGCATGCCAAGTGAAACCCTCGCTCACATCCGTCACAAACCACCACTCTTCCTCCTCCTCCTCCACCGGGAATCGCCGCCGACAAGCCACAGACACCACACTGCTCCTCGTCGTTGGCAACGGGAACACCGGCGGCTTCACCAAGAGCCGGGTCGGGATTCTCGTGGATAGCCCGAACAATCGAAAAGGAATCGGGTTCGGCGGACTCGGAGTCGGGTAGGGTTTCGGCAAAAGAAGAAGAAGGGATCTCGTTTAGATCGATGCCGAGGGGTGAACGAGTCTCGGGCTTTGAATCGTTCGAATCGGAGAGTTCCATTTTTTGGTTGGTTTGTTCTTTATCCGAGTCGGGGTTTTTTGAAGAACAAATACATTTCTTTCTGAAAGTTTTTTTAAAAAAATGGAACCGAAGGTTAAAAAAATATAAAGAATTGTCAGAGGAAACTATTAAAATAGAGAAGAGAGAAGCTTTTTTTAATTATTTTATATTTATATTTTGGATAGGAGGAATTTTACAGTACTCGCTTTATTAGACTGACACGTGGAATATAAGTCTAAATGGTTTTCTGTTTAGGAAAGAGTTGGTTTGGGGATCTTGTCTTCGAACGGGGATAACTAGAAGTCAAATAGTTTGAGGTTTTTCTTTTTGTGATAATATATCCTGTTTTTTTTAATATTTTCGTCAATTTAATTAAGAGATATTCTACACCCTCTAATGAAATAAAAAATATTTATTTTATTAATTTTATAAATAAATATATTTTTAATATTAAATTTACTTTATAAAAATGGATAGAAATCAATTTCGATACTAAATAAATTGATATCTCTCAAAAAAAAAATCAAAGCAACTTATTAATTATCAATTTGGAAAGTAGAATGTTATTTTTTTTACGTCAATTATACATATGATAATAAATTTAGTCTTCAAAATTCATATATTTTATCAATCTAGTATGATTTGACAAATTTAGTTCGTAACATCTGTATGTTTTGTCAATATTTCTATAAATATAGAAAGTTTAATTTGTTATTATATCAATCAAAATTATGTATATTTGATGAAAAATGTTAATGTTGCAATTAATTATCTTTTATTGCTCATTTTTAAAATTGATAATGATTAAATTGCTCTAATTTTTTTAAGAAAGACCAAGTCGCTCAATATTAACTTTGAGATTTTTTCCTAAGAATATTGTTTTTTAGTCATTTCCTAATTAAATTTATGTCCAATTAATTATTCACACTACTTTTAGTTAAGAGTTTACAGTATAGATATTTTTTTTATAATATTTGAATCTAAATTTGTATAATTACTATAAATCTGAATTGACTTCTTCTTCACATTAAGATTGAATTTGGAAAGCACCTAGTATTCGCATTTATTTGATTGTTTGTGATTGTTAGCAGGTTCTATTGAATTGAGTATAATTGGAGGCGGAGCACTCTAATTATACTCTCCTATCCGTAGGGGAGGATGAGAATTGACGTAATTATATGGGTAACTACAAACAATTACATTGAAATCCAATTACACTTGCTTTTCAAATACACCTATACATAATTTATATTTAAGAAGTTATTTTTATGCAATAATAATAGTATTTTAACTTTGGAACATATGTTTTGTTGACAAATATTTTTTTTCGTACATTTTCACCTATTAAATTTTTAACTAAACTGCATAGGAATTTTTTTATAAATTATTTACAGTAATTTTAAATAAAAGTGTAATTAGTGCTTTCCTCTAACACCCTACACTCAACCCAGATCATAAATCTAAATATAAGACACCACATTGGTTACCAAAGGAATCCAAACAAATCAAATTCAAAACAAATGATTTGACATGCATAATTAAAAATTCAATATAATTAAAACTAACATTTAGTGATTACAATCAGTTACAAAGTACTATAAGTAAAAACCAATCTCAAACGTGCCTTAATACGACATTCGAAGTCCAAAATATCAAAATAGGGTAGTAAGACTCGAGACTTGGGGTACAAGTCTCGATACTGACAACCCTTGAAACATAAAAATTGAAGTTGTTTGTGCAAGTCTTGATACTTAGAGTCAAGTCTCGATACCCGGTGACCAAGTATCAATACTTGTTCAACCAATCTATAGAAATAGACCAAACTTTAAAAAAGCCTCTATACTTATTCATACTAATCTTGAGATTTGAGCCTAGAAATGCAAAAATTACCATTTCAAGTCATTCTAACATGCTTCAAAATAAACTTAAACATGTCCAAACATGCATCAAAAGTATATGCACAAATTAAGCATATCAATCTAAGTCTAAAATAGAAGATTCTCATCCAATAACATGCTTAATCAAAATATAGCTAACTAAGTAAAAATCATGCATTTTAACAATGTACTCAACATTAATTTGGATCTCAAAGTTCACTTATATGCTCAAACATAAAACCAACATGTCACATATGCATTCACAAGCATTGATCGACATAGAAATTTGACATATAATCATCATTACATAAATATCCACTCAAAGGTTTTAGTACATGTCTGAACTAAAAAAATGCAAAGTTCATTACAAATCAAAGGCTTCAACTGAAGTTTCCCTTTTCCCGACATTGTTTAAGCTTCAAAACATATGAAAACCTCAAATAATTGTGCACAAAAAAACAAACACATACATATATCCATTAAGCAATAAAACATACTATAATGTCAACATAATCAATGTAGTACCCAAAATTTGCCCGGCCCAAGCCCAAATATTAAAAAATACATAAATAAATAAAATGTTCAGTTTTTTTACAATAATAAACCCAAAATACAACCCTAACCCAAAATCACTACCCAAACCCGAATCTAAACCTAAACAGACCCTAAACCCAATCTTCAAATACCCTCCAGCCAATCACTAGTCTAGCCCAACTACCATGGCCCAACGAAGCCCAACACAACCAGAAACCCTAGCATCACAACCCCAGCTGCCGCAACAGAGCCAGGCTTCCCCCTCGCGCGTGTTGCGCCCGCGCTTGTGTAGCGCCTCCGTGCCAAAGCCACGCCCCCGAGCCGAGCCACGCCACCGCCAGGGACCACGCCTTCACATAACACCATACACGCGAGCCTCCGAACGCACGCCTACCCACATCCGTACCTGCAGAAACACATAGAAAGCAGCAGCAAAAAAGGACAGAGTAACAAAAATGTACAAGCCCAAATATGCCCGGGCCCAAACCCAAATTTTTGTTTTCAAAAATGGTTTCGACAGCTTGGCGACTCCACTGGGGACATTAGAAAGTCGAGCCATAAATTGATTATTTTGTGTCTTTTTGTCGAAAATTAATGTTGTTTTTAATGGTTTCCCCTTTGGCATGCTTTAGTTTTCATTGTTATAAGCTTGTTTGATTGGCTTAAGTCCGTTAGTTTATTTGCATTTTTGCATTTCATGGTCAATTTTACCCTTCTAAGTGGGAGTGAGAAGCTAGTCCTTGTGAGGTTTTCACCTCCGTGCAGGATAGTGGATCACTTTCGGGATACATCCGTACCTATGTCTTCGTGAGATTTTCATCTCCGTGCAGCCATAGGGAAATGTATTCCCCTGAACCGAACTCGGTCCATATGAGCCTATGATGGGTGAGAATCGAGAAATCTGCTGGTTCGGGTACCCTTGCTCTAGAAGCCAAAACCTCATATAGTGAACTTTAGGAACTTACCCTTGGTAGAATTACTCTAAACCTTAGTAGATACCTAACTAGGAGTTTTTATTATTTCTTGATTGTATTGGATTAAATGTTTATACCTGATACTAACCCGTTTTGTTTTGTTTTTGATTGCATTGCATTTGCATTTTAGAAAAGAGATGTTGATTCAAGTTTGATTACTAATTTAGAAAGCCTATCATAAGAAAACGGGTTTCTTGATAAAATGGAAAATAGTACGGCTACCTGAATATATTTCAAGAAATACAAGAAGGGCGGTGGAAGAATTCGTGACTTTACTTCGGGGCTCGAGGATTCAAGATGATTGTCTAAGAGCTTTTAACATTCCAACTTTCTTAAAGAAGCTAATGAGCATTGCGAGGATAGGCAGACAACGGATTGCGACCAGAATCAAGCTGAAGGAGCTAGCAGTGACATCCTTTGGAAGTTCGCGAGGTTTATCTTAAACATCCGGATGAAGAAAGAGGTCGATGTTTTTTGAAGTATGAGGACGAGGCCGTACACGCATCCATTTTATATAAATAAGTTTATCTTCTAGTGAAGTTTTCTAAATAGAATTGAATTAGAATCAACGTCCCTTTATGCATTCATTTCATGCATTCGCATTACATGGCATCGTATGCATTAAAATCCATTGAAAGAGCCTAATTGATTAAAATCATGCTTCAGTAAACCTGGAAACCAACTAGCCAACCCAGCACCGTTACGGTATAAAAGCGAAATTAAAAAATATGGACCAAAGGTTGGAAAAGCTCGAGCAGTTTCAAAAAGAAACGCAGGATCAGCTTCAGCAGCAAATGAAGGAACAACTCGAGAAGATTCAATAAAGTTTGATGGATAAAATGGAGGAATCACAAGGAAGCGTGATGACAAAGTTAACGCGATTGTTGACTAAAAGAAAAGATAAGGGAAAGAGCCCTGTAACAAATATTGAAGAGGAAGGTGAGGATGGACTCCAGTATCCTCCAGGCTTCACTCCTCTACATGTGCAGCACCAAGCGGAAGTGTACCCCCGTAAATCTTCTGTTACGATTAGGCCCCAACAATTTCAGGCCGATGCTTCGAGGTCAATGAATTTCCAGGTCGGATCAGGCTTTAGTCTTGAGAACAATCCTACTAATCCTATTATTCCTGATTTCGATGAAGCAGTTGAAAAAAAGAGAACAAAAGAGGAATTACCAAAGCAATTGGAGGAAAGATGGAAGTGGATTGAGGAGAAATTCAAAGCAATGGAAACTACTGAAAAATACCATGGGATTGATACTAAGGATTTAAGTTTGGTACCAGATTTAGTGCTCCCTCACAAGTTCAAAATGCCTGAATTCGAGAAGTATAATGGGACCAGTTGCCCTGAGGCCCACATTACCATGTTTTGTAGACGAATGGCTGGGTATGTCAATAATGAGCAGTTATTGATACACTGTTTTCATGATAGCCTCACGGGGGCAGCGTCTAAATGGTATAATCAATTGAGCCGTGCTAAGATTAGTTCCTAGAGGGATTTGGCACAGGCTTTTATGAAGCAGTACAGTCATGTGGCAGAAATGGTTCCTGACAGAATTACTTTGCAAAACATGGAGAAGAAGTCGTCTGAAGGTTTCAGGCAGTACGCTCAGAGATGGAGGGAGCTTGCAGTTCAAGTCCAACCACCGCTCCTTGAAAGAGAAATGGTGATGCTCTTTATAAATACGTTGAAGGCCCCATTCATCACACATGTTGAGAAGTGCCACAAGAAGCTTTTCTGACATAGTTATGAGTGGTGAAATGATTGAAAGTGCTATTAGGAGCGGAAAGATTGATACTGGAGGAAATAACAGAAAGCAAGCCCCAAAGGAAAAAGAAAATGAGGTGAACAGCGTGAACACGTACAGCAAATCGATTACGGTGAATCAGCCAGGAAATATAGTTACTAATCAGCAGGGTTCATCAAGACAAGAATCAAGTGTGAAGCCAGGTACTGAGAAGCTCCAGTTCACACCAATTCCGATGTCCTATAAGGAGCTGTATCAAAGCTTGTTCGATGTGCATGTTGTTGCTCCTCATTACTTAAAACCCCTACAGCCTCCGTACCCCAAATGGTACGACGCAAGTGCACAATGCGATTATCATGCAGGAATTACGGGACATTCTATAGAAAATTGCATTACCTTTAAAAAAGTGGTTGAAAGGCTTATCAGTATGGGCGTTGTCAAATTTGACGATTCATCCAGTGCAGAAAATCTGCTACCTAATCACTTCTGATAATGGGGTGAATGTGATGCATGAAGAAGTGGTAGGAAACGTTCACATCAATGACATACATGGAAACACAACTAAAGAAGAGACCTTGTTAGATATTTGCCTTTATAAATTTGGGAATGTTTTAAATTAATTAGACTGCAGAAGAAATCTCTGTGGTATTTAGAACTTACTTAGAGTAATGTTCAAAACACACTTGTTGCTTTTAGCCTAGAGGCAATAAAAATTCCATTGTGAAATAGGCTCATGTTTGAACGTCATTATTCTATGAATACATCTTTACATTCATTTTTGAGCCAATATTCTTTCATTCTTTTTGAATAATTCTAGATTCTTTCATTCTTTTGGATTTTCTTCCAAATCACTCATTCATTTAATTCATAATCATACTATACAGATAACTATTCATAAATTTATACATTCTTTTATATATTCTTTGGTATTTATTATGGGCCTCCAGATATCAATGACATGAATGACACTGCTACAGATTTAGAATCTCCTTTTGAATAAGACATGTGTTTAGAGGGATCTCATGACTTTGAAGATGACATAGATTGTAGCTTATCTCCAGACTTGTTGAGGATGGTAGAGCAAGAAGAGAACAAATTTTACGTCTTGAAGAGACAATGGAGATTGTGACTTTAAGAGAACATGCATAATCGGAGAAACGAAGCAAGACCTTGTTAAGTTATTTCAAGAGTTTAAAGATGTCTTCGTATGGTTATACCAGGATATGCCCAGGTTAAGCACTGATATTGTAACTTGAGCAATAGCACAACGTTAAAAATTTACAGTATGTTCAAGATTCACATCATGAACGATGCAGTTAGAATTCTTTGTTGGGGCAATACCTTCTTCTCTAGCTTATCCCGTTGAAGTCAAGTTGTTATTTTTCCGTATTTTTGTTAGATTTCATCCTAATTGAAGAGGAGGATCTAAAATTTTCTCGTCATAGTTAAATTTTTCCCCAAAAGGCTCTATGAGAGAAACCTGATACCAAAGAAGATCTTTGGCATACAAAATAAAAGTGGAAGATCTTATGGGGAGGACCTTATTTGGAATAATATCGATTCTGATCGAAAAGGATGACCAGGACTTGCCTAATACTATGAGTGCAGATTCAATGCAAAAAAAAGAGGAGGAGGAAAAAGGAAAAAAGAAAATAAAAAACAAAAAGAAACAAAAAAACCTCTATCAGGGCAATGTCTTTCTCTTTAGCTTATCACGGTTTTTTCCATTAAAGTCAAAATTCTTTTTCTTCGGGTATTGGCTGAGCTGAAGTAGGATGAAGATCCAACCTCGATAAGATTAGTTGAACTTAATTGAAGGAAATAGGCTAAAAGCTATTCGTCATGGCCAGATGTACCAAAAACGGATGATGCGAGCCTATAACAAAAGGTTCGTCCCAGAGAATTCCACGAGGGTAACCTAATGTTGAAGATCCTCCCTCCACAAAAAATATATTAGAGGGAAACGAATATCAAATTTGGAAGAACCTTATGTTGTAGAGAAGGATTTTTTTTCATAGAAGCGCTAATCTTGAGTGAGATGGATTGTAAAAACTTGTCCAATCCTGTAAATTCAGATTCAGTCAAGAAATACTTCGCCTAAAGAAGGGGAGGACCAAGGTAAAAATCTGCAAAGGGCACTTTGAGTCACAACAAAAAAAAGAGAGAGAGAGAAGAGAAAAGATGTGAAGAAATAAAAATGAAAATGAAAAGTGAAAATGAAAAAGTAAAAGTGGAGAGGCTAGGGTGAAAACCCGTAAAGGGCGCCTTAGACTAAAGGGGATTTGAGTTGAAAACCCGAAAAGGGCGGCTCGAATTTTGATCAAAATGGGGCATGCGGTGATCTTGCTATGCCTGAACCAGCAAGAAAGGGTACGCGATATCTTGGAGCATTGACAGAGTATTGTAGATCTCCTAAGCACATGTCAAACTCAGAATGGTCTTCAGAAAGTTTGTACAGAGAAGTTCAAGCTGCGATATCTGGGGCACCTAGTCTTTATACCATTTATATTGAATTGCTTATTCTTGGAATACTTCATTCTTTTTTAAGATATGAGTCAATTCCTCTTTTATTCTCAATATTCTTGATATATTCATTTCAAGCTATGCTTTTAAATCAATTCTATTTTATCCATTGTTATATTCTTTTCGCAAGCATGTTGCATTAGAATAATGATTAATAGACTAATAAAACTTTTACAAGGGAAGTTTTACATATTACTCTAGAAGTTTCTAAATAATACGGGAACCTGAAACAGGACTATTGTTTAGAACACACCTGGTTTAAAGTGGGAAATCTGAGAAGGAAGAGTCTAAATTAAGACTATCTCTTTGGATTTTATTGTCGAAAGCATTGATTGAACAAAATGATAAGATGTCGTGTTGGTGGCAAAGCGTCAATGAACAAACAATCAATGATCACCTTGCAATAAGAGGATGTTTTCTCGGAGAAGAAAATCTTTTATTTGTGCATAGGCATTTGGTATGACACCTTGAGAATGGTATAGAGGTCCAAAGTGCTTCACGTTGCGATAAGAGAAGATCGAGAAGTCATGTTTTTTTACCCTTGGGTTACAGTAAAAAGATGATACAAATTTTTTTTACCCTTGGGTTACCCTTTGAAGTTTTTCTTTGGAGATGCCAGCCAAGCAAGAAGGCGTTGTAGTACGTTAGTGATAAAGTCTTAATAAACTTTGAGTAATGACAACCTAAGCGGGATCATTCTCATAAAAATGACATTCTGCATTCATTCAAACGTCATTCATACATGTCTAGTTAGGAGCATTTGATTCATTCTGATCAGGATATCCTAATCACTAGGCATAATTAGGTTCATAAGTTGAATTATACAGGTCATGTTCCTCAGAGGACAAACCGGTGAAACTTCAGCCTTATCTCCTTGGACAGCAGTGGAATAGATTGAAGATTACAGATCTTATCTCCCTAGGCAGTGGTGGAGTAGATCGAAGATGGCAGATTTTACCTCCCTGAGGTTACAGTGGAGTACATTGAAGCCAGTAATTCTATCTCCCTGGGCAGCAGTGGAATAGATTGAAGATTACAGATCTTATCTCCCTAGGCAGTAGTGGAGTAGATCAAAGATGGCAGATTTTACCTCCATGTGGTTACAGTGGAGTACATTGAAGCCAGTAATTCTACTTCCCTAGGCATTAGTGGAGTAGATCGAAGATGGCAGATTTTACCTCCCTGAGGTTACAGTGGAGTACATTGAAGCCAGTAATTCTATCTCCCTGGGCAGCAGTGGAATAGATTGAAGATTTCAGATCTTGTCTCCCTAAGCAGTAGTGGAGCAGATTAAGGATGGCGGATTTTACCTCCCTTAGGTTACAGTGGAGTACATTGAAGCCAGTAATTTTATCTCCCTAGGTAGCAGTGGAATAGATTAAGGATTACAGATCTTATCTCCCTAAGCAGTAGTGGAGCAGATTAAAGATGGCGGATTTTACCTCCCTGAGGTTACAGTGGAGTACATTGAAGCCAGTAATTTTATCTCCCTAGGCAGCAGTGGAATAGATTAAGGATTACAGATCTTATCTCCCTAAGCAGTAGTGGAGCAGATTAAAGATGGCGGATTTTATCTCCCTGAGGTTACAGTGGAGTACATTGAAGCCAGTAATTCTATCTCCCTGGGCAGCAGTGGAATTGATTGAAGATTACAGATCTTATCTCCCAAAACAGTAGTGGAGCAGACGGAAGAAAGTAATCCTATCTCCCCGACATTGCAGTAGAGTATATAGAAGCACCAGTTCCTATACCTTTAAAGATGTAATAGGAAGGAATGAGACTATTTAAAGAAGAAAAGCACCGAAGAAGTCAAGGCTTAGTAAGACCGGGCACAATTGGGCTTTTAGTCTTTGCTCTGTTCCCGTTACACGGCAACGAGCAAAGAGGGGCAGCTGTACAAGCCCAAATATGCTCGGGCCCAAACCCAATAAAACTTGGGCCATGTTAAACCCAATTACAGGGCCCAATTGGCCTAAAACAGCAGAAACCCTAGCAGCTAGCAGCAAAATCAGCAGCCACACCCCACACACGTCGCAATAACCGTCGCACGTTTTCCTTCCACGTGGTGCACAATGCCCGTACCTGCAACAAAAAGAACCACGAGCAGCAAGCAAGAGAAAAAACAAAAAATATAGCAATTTGTAAAGATATTTGGCTATAAAAAAGCCAATTGATTTATGTAATACGGGTTAGCAAATTTTGTACTAAAAAACTGAGAAAGAAAATACCAGAAAAAAAAGAACGTTTTTGAAGGTGGTACATTTGGGTCTTTTCCTTTTGTTATCTTTACTGTTTTTACTTTATTTTTGCTTTTCTTTCGTTTTTTTTAAAAAAGATAATAAAGAAAGGGAGTAGAGAGAACTTACCGACGCGGTGCTGTTGGAGAACTCCTTTGCTTCGACGCCATCGGAGCGGAGAAGGAGCTGGAAGGGCAGGAGGAGCATTGCGGCGCATCTCTGAAATGGAGGAGAGAAAATGATTTTTTAGGGTTTAAAATTCGGTTTTTATACAGCCCAAAACGGCGCCGTATTAGTGACCCGTGTGACCCGACCCAAAACCCAATCAGATCCGCGTGTTTTAAGTTGACGGGTTATTTATAGTTTAGGCCCCTTTATGTTTTATGGTTTTAAAAATTACTTTTTCTTATTTTGAAATTTTCCCATGAAATACTATTAATGTTTTAATTTAATCCAATAGTGTGCAGTGTTTTAGGGCGGGTTGGAAAATTTTTCTTTTGGTCCCTTATCTATTGCACCTGTTTTAGTTTACTCCTTTTCTTGTTTTTATTTTCAAAATTCGGCTCTCAACTTCTGTTTGACATTTTAATTTAGTCCTTAAATTTATTTATTTATTTTTATTAGCTTATTTTTATTATGTTGTTTTTATTGTTTATTATTATAATTATTATATTATTATTGTATGTACAGGTGCGCATATAAACATATGTTAATATATAGATATATGTATATTATAAATGTTTTAAGTATATATATAGTTCGTATATTTTATTATCATACCATTTTATTTTTATAATTTGTATATATCGTACATGCATTATTATTTTATAATATTTATAAATTTTTCATATTTTTATAATCCTATATATATTTTTTCTTTTAAAATATGCATGTTCTTATATTATTCAAATTATTATAAATATATTTTCGTATGTTTTTATGTATATCTTTTCATATTTTCATAATTTATTAATATATTATACTTTTTTTAACGTACGAATATATTTTGTATGTATTTTATTTTTATTTTATTTTCATGACTTTTATTTTGTATTCATATATATGTATGCACTAACATTTTATAATAATTATGCATTTTTTTATATTTATTTCATGGTCATATACATGCTAGCAGAATCCACTTATATATCATTTTTTATATATACATATCATATACATGTATATTTTAGATTAAAAATATTTATTTCATATTGCATTGACATTTTAATACTTTTTTTTAAATACATTTTGATTTTGTCAAAACATTTTTTTTATGAGTTAAAGATTTTCAAAATAAAAAACGATATTCAAAGTTAAGGATTTTCGAAAATCTTTAGGTTGTTGTTGTCAAATGCGTTGATTGACAAGACGCCATGTTGGTGACAAAGCTTAAGTAAACAAGCAAGCAATGATCACCAGGCAAGAGGAGGAGGTTACCTCGGAAAGGAGAGCCTCCATTTGCGCATGAGTCTTTGGTACGACACCTTGGGAATGGTGTAAGGAACCAGAACGATGTAGATCCTGTATCCTTGAATTAGATAAGAGGGGATTGAGGAAAAGCCATATTTCTACCATTGGATTACAGTGAGAGAATAATGGTACAAATTTTGCGCCCTAATGGATTAAACTTTGAGGTTTACAGTGGGGGCAATCTGACTAAATGTTTCTTCAGAAAACGCCAGTCGAGAAGGAATGTGTTATAACACTTTAGTGATAAAGCCTTAATGAACTTCGAGTAATGACAACCTAAGAGGGATCATTCTTGAAAAAAATAAAATTTTGCATGCATGCAAACACCATTCACACATGTCTAGTTAGGAGCATTTGATTCATTTTGATCATGCCATCCTAATCATTAGTCATAATTAAGTTCATTATACAGGTCATGCTCCCTAAAGAACAGATCAGTGAAGATCGAAAACAAAACCTTGCCTCCATCGGTTGCAGTAGAGTTGGTTAAAGAAGCAGATATTGCCTTCCTGCAGATCAGCGAAGCAGATCGAAAACAAATCCTTGCCTCCTTCAGTTGCAGTGGAGCTGGTTAAAGATAGCAGATCTTGCCTTCCTGCGTTAACAGTGGAGCAGATCGAAGACGCAAATCTTTTCTCCCTGAGGTTGCAGTGGAGCAGATTGAAGTCAATAACCCTATCTCCCTGAAGCTGTAGTGGAGAGGATTAAAGTAATAGATCTTATCTCTCTGAAGTTACAGTAGAGTGGATCGCAGCAGGTCTTATCTCGACTGAAGTTGCAGTGAGGCAGATCGAAGATGACCAATCTTATCTCCCTGAAGTTATAGTGGAGCAGATTGAATTCAATAATCCTATCTCCCTGAAGTTGTAGTGGAGCGGATTAAAGTAATAGATCTTATCTCTCTGAAGTTGCAGTAGAGTGGATCACATCAGGTCTTACCTCCCTAAAGTTACAGTGGAGCAAACTAAGTAAGCAGGTCTTATCTCGACTGAAGTTGCAGTGGGGCAGATCGAAGATGACCAATCTTATCTCCCTGAAGTTACAGTGGAGCATATTGAAGCCGATAATCCTATCTCCCTGAAGTTGTAGTGGAACGGATTAAAGTAATAGATCTTATCTCTCTGAAGTTGCAGTAAGAGCAGATCGCATCAAGTCTTGCCGACCAGAGATAGCAAATTTTGTTCTTTCAAAGTTACAAATCCTATCTCCCTAACGTTGCGGTGGAGTGGATTGAAGCACTATGTCCTATACCTCTGAAGATGCAGTAGGATGGAATGGAGCTACTCGAAGTAGAAGAGCACCAAGGTCAAAGTACGACCGGGCAAATTTGGTCCTCTTTAGTCTTTGCTCTATTCTCGTTACACGACAATAAGCAAAGAGGGGCAGCTGTAGTACCCAAATTTTGCCCGGCACAAGCCCAAATATTAAAAAATACATACATAAATAAAAGGTTCAGTTTTTTACAATAATAAACCCAAAATACAACCCTAACCCAAAATCACTACCCAAACCCGAATCTAAACCTAAACAGACCCTAAACCCAATCTTCAAATACCCTCCAGCCCAATCACTAGTCTAGCCCAACTACCATGGCCCAACGCAGCCCAACACAACCAGAAACCCTAGCATCACAACCCCAGCTGCCGCAACAGAGCCAGGCTTCCCCCTCGCGCGTGTTGCGCCCGCACTCGTGTAGCGCCTCCGTGCCAAAGCCACGCCCCCGAGTTGAGCCACGCCACCGCCAGGGACCACGCCTTTACATAACACCATACACGATAGCCTCCGAACGCACGCCCGCCCACATCCGTACCTGTAGAAACACACAGAAAACAGCAGCAAAAAAGGACAGAGCAACAAAAAAGAAAAGGAAAATGGATGTATTTTTTTTATTCGGCCATATAAGGCCATTTTTGTTAGCGTTTGGGAGGGGGGACTCACGAACACACACAAGCATATTGTAGGAAACCTACAGAAAAATATCAATACAAAGAAAGCATTTGAACAAAAATTGTTGGAAAAGGTGATTGTTTTTCCGATTATTGTTGATTTTCTTCCTTTTTCTCTCTGAGTTTGCATTGTTTTTCAAGATTTTTATCTTTTTGAGATAAAAAGGGAGAACCCTTACCTAGTTCAGCCGTCGTCGAATCCCCTGTTCTCTCTGTCACCGTCGGAGATTGAGCAGGGGTTCAGAGATCTGCTTGATGGATCAATGAACAGAGCGACGTAGCCATGAGGGCCTAGGGTTACTCTTTTTACTTTTGTTTTAAAATGAAGAAGAGCTGCTGAAAGTGAAATGGTGACTGCCATTTTAGGGTTTTTTTTGCCCTTATGTGGTATGTGAAACGACACAGTTTGGAGTCTAATCAGTGGCTCCAAAACGGCGCCGTTTTAGCCCCAGCGACCCGCGTGTGTGACCCGACCCGGGGAGGATCCGCGCATCCAGCCAAATGGGCTATTTGCGCATTGAACCCCTCTGCGTTTTGTGTTGTTTCAAATTCGATTTTCATTTTTTGTAAATTTGTATCGCACATTTAACTCTATATTCATTTAGATCCGCGGTTGCACGGCGCCGTTTTCACTAATCGGATTTGAGCATCCGAACATTTGTGTTTAATTTCTGTTTTAGTCCCCCGTGCTATTCATGCTTTGTAATCTAGTCCTTTCCATTTGTTTATTTTAATTTCTCCCCTGAATTACTGCTTTAATGCCAATTTAGTCCTTCGTTTTGTTATTAATGCTGTAATATTATTTAGTTCATACATTTTTATGTACATAAATACCTACCTTTATATTTTTATATATTTTTTATAACTTTATACGTATATATATGTATACATATATACTCATTTTTTTTATAATTTATATATACATATATTTATACCTATATACATGTTTGCTAAATTTTTGTAAGTATATATTTATATGTACGTACTTATATATTTTTTATACTTTCTAATTTGTATATATATTTACACCCATATTTTTAATTTAATTTAAATATATATAAATTATAATCATTTACTTGTTTATATATCTTTTAAACTTTGATGCATACTTACGTATATTTTTATATTGTATTTTTTTTATATATATACATACTTTTTATTTTCATGAATACATGCACATACATATGTTTTTCATATTTTCATTATTTTATACATATTTATGTTTATAGATCTTTTATATTTGTATCATTTCGTTAATTTTATTCATTTATTTACATGTTTATTATTGTTTGTTTTCTTACTTTAGTTTCTAATTATTTTTTGTTTTGCCCGTATGATTGTTTTTATTATTTATTGTTTTGCTTGTATCATTTTATTTACATTGTCATCGTTATTATTATTTTGCATCCATTTTTACTCGGATTTATCAAAAACGGAAAATTTCAAAATAAAAGCAACACTCGGTATTTGGGATCTTCGAGAGAATCGAGCCCTAACGTATTGGGTTCCGATTTTCTTTGTTGAATCTAAATAATCGAGGTTACTCTTTTTGTAAAAAAATAAATAAAAGCTCATTCTCGGGAATTTGACGCGTTGTGTCCTAACGCATTGAATATGACGTATTATTTTCTCGAGACGAGGATTTTAAGGTAATGTTCGATATTCAGGAATTTTGTGAAATCAAACCCTAACTTACTGGGTTTTGATTTTCTCATTTGACCCAGATAATCAGACATCCTCCTCAAGATGCATAGGTTTTAAAAGATGAGAGGTAAACTTAATTTTGAGGATTTAAAATGTTGCACTCTAACTTACTGAGTGTGACGATTTATTTCTTTGAAATAAGTGAATCTTATCGTTTAATTCATTTTATTCAAAATAAAAGGATCGTATTTTAAAATCTTTTCAAAATTTCGAAATTAAGATATTAAACAATCAATTCGGTACCAATTTTGGGAGTCACGAGGGTGCTAACCCTTCCTCATGCGTAACCGACTTTCGAACCTGTTTTCTCAAATTTCGCAGACCAAAATTATTTTCAAGGTGAGCCAATCACACCTCAATAAAGGATCGGTGGCGACTCCATCTCCATTTTTAAAATCGATACCCATTTTTTCAAAAATTAAAAAATGGTTTCGACAATCAACACTTAAATTATGCTACCATAACCATAACATCGTCAATATAACATCTTTTACCACAACTCTTTAAAACACCATTCCAAGTAATGAAAGTTTTTCATGAGATTCCTTAAGCATTATCACTATTCAGTATATTTCATACTTTCAGATGGATTATGCATCAATATCTTTCAATGTAATAACATCATATAAATCTTTAACCATTTAAAAATATCGCATCTATTAACCAAATATGGAACAAAGAACAAATACATGGATAGTCTTCGAACACACTAAATAGTTGCACACAAGTGTAATATGCAATAACTATACTCCAAAGTGTATAAGGATATGACTTCCTGCCAATCTCACCATAAATGTGCAATGCACAACTATACTATACTCTCGGCTGCATAAGCAATCCTGTAACTAATACCATATGAGAGCTCTATATCTTATGTATGTCATGTAACGACTCGAATTTCAGTGGTGTCAAAAAATGTGATTTTAAAACCCTATTTTTATAAACCGAGTCCGTAAATATAAAATAAGAATATTTATGGAGTTAATATAAAAATATATTGAAATTCAATTCAATAACTTAGTCGAAAAAGTAGTTAATTGAAATTCAAGGACTAAGTTATAAAAATCTAATCACTATTGAGTTTTAATTAAGAAAAGGCTTGAAGACCTATGTAGTAATTATTTCAAGGACAAAAATGGTTAATAAACCAATTTTAGTTAATAGATAGTGGATGGAGATGATGTTGGCCATTAAGTTAAAATAATTAATTAAGATTGATTAAATATACAACTATGATAAACTAAACTAATTAAACTTTAATCTAACTATATATAGCAAAATTAGTGGAAGATGATGTCTCTCTTCTTCCTTAAGATCATCATCCATGTAACAGCTCTATTTTTAGTGGAATAAAAAATGTGCTTTTGAAACCTCATTATTTTTTATGATCGTGTCTGTAAATATTATTATTTAATATCTATGAGGTTAGTATAAATTTTAATTAATGTCTGGGCCATTAATTTTGTTAATTGGAGAGTTAATTAAGGTACAAGTGTAACGATCTTAAAATCAGTGGTGTCGTAAAATGAGGTATCAAGACCACATTTCCTTAAACTGAAATCGTAAATATTTTTATTAAATATTTACAGAGTTATTATATAGGTGAATTAAATTTTGGATAGATAATTTTGTCGAATTAGTGACTAATTAATGTACAAGGATTAAATCATAAAAGTGATAAAATTTAATCACTATAGATTTTTATTTGTTAAAGGGCCTATATAGTAATTAAATCAAGATTTATAATGGCAATTGCACCATTTTGGAAATGAGTGGACGGTTAGTGTGTTTTTATTAGAAATTAATATAAAAATTTTGATTAAATTATTATTATAATATGTTAAAACATAAAACAAAGGTTGTCATCTCATTTTTATTTCTTCTTTTCACCTTTTTCACTAAAGAAACAAAAGGAAGCCATTGTTTTTAGCTTCATATATTCGCCCATTTGCTTGGTAAGCCGTTTGAAGTCCATTTTTTTTTAAATTTTATGTCTTTGAGATCATAGTAACTCAATTTAGCTAACCCATGTATTATTTTTAAAAAATATTAAAGTTTCTAAAATTTTCCATTGATGAATGCTTGAAGCTTTTAGTACTAAATTGTTAGATTTTGGGCTTAGATATGAAAAAGGACTAGTTTGTAAAGTTAATTTGTTAGTTTTGTAAAAAAGACTAAAATGTAAAAATTTAAAACAGTGATGTGAAATGTTGATAAAAATAGATAGTAGAGATTCTGTAATAAATGTAATTGAAATTGGATTGTAAATTGGAGTTCAAATGTGAAAGTTATGATTGTTTCAGTTTTAGGGACTAAATTGAATAAAATACAAAACTATAATAAGCTTTTGAAAATGAATTTGAATTAATATATGATTAAAATAGGCTACCATAAGATTTTTTGAATTTATAAATTAAAATAAATTATCATACAGATCAGAAATTGAACCAATCGGAGGATAATCGCGAAAAAGAAAAAAATTGCAGATTAGTCCTCAACGTCTTGCTTGTAGTTGTTTTGTCTGGTAAGCTCATATGGAACTAACTATATTTTTTATGTTATGTTTTATTTTTATTATAATGCCTTTTAGTATAAGTTAAATATAATTTGATAATTTTGACATTTAAGGATTAAATCTTAAAGTACAAAAATTATTGTTATTATGAATAGATACGATGTATTGGATGAATGTTTATATACTTAAATGAATTTTATGTGGTAATAGTGTTGAATGGAAAATAAGAATAAGTATATGAAACTATATGGATGCGAAATGTGGGGTGATTGAATAAAATATATGTAATAACCCATTTTCAGTGGTGAAGAAATGAGGGTTTCGAAACCCCGTATTCTAATAATAAAGTCATTTAATATTATTATTTAATAATTTCAAGTCCATATTAGGTTTATGTTGAATTTGTGTTCAAAAATTTTGATGATTGAATAGTTAATTATGGTTCAATGACTAAATCATAAAAGTGGTAAAAGTTTAATTGCTATAAATTTTTAGTTGCTAAGGTTTCAATATGGAAAATTACCCTTTCTATATGGAATGTTGGTGGTGGATGACAACATTCCCCTCTTATATTTGCTTAATTATGCTTAGTGTTAAGTTAATCAAGTTTAAAGTAGTTAATTAAGGTTTATTATATTTCAATCAAAGTATAAAAGAAAGAGAAAGCATTTTTCCTTTGATCTTCCTCACCAACTGTCCAAGAGAAGAAAGAATAGGGTTTTGACATTTTCATGCTTTAGTCCTTGATTGGTAAGCTATTTTTAGTCTATTTTTTTGTAATTTTTATATTTTTAAGATCTCGGGAGCTTGATTTGGCTAGCTAGGGACTATTTTAGGAAATTTTTAAAGTTTATAAAAGTTACCATTGATGTATTCTTGAAGCTTTTGTGGTTATTTGGTTAGATTTGAAACTTAGATATGTTAAAAGGACTAGTTTGTAAAGTAAAAGTTGCTAGTTTCGAACTTAGGGACTAAAATGTTATAAATTTGAAATTGGCATAAAAATTATATGAATATAGGTTCTAATGGACTGTAGAGGGATGGAATTGAGATCAATTTCGAAATCGAAGCTCAAATTCTAGAGTTATGGTATTTCTGATTCTAGGGACTAAATTGAAATAAATATAACACTTGAGGACTTATTCCACAGATGAAATTGAACTATTACATAATTATATTGTGCTGTTAAATGATATTTAGAATGGATAATTGAGTTAAATTATGATTTAGATTAAGATTTACAACAACCGGAGGATTTACGCGGAAAATGGAAAATTGTTGAATAATCCCTAACACCTAAACTGTTGTTGCTTGCCAGGTAAGTTCATATAGTATAACCAAGTTTTAGTTGTTTTTTTTTTATGTTTATATATGTATTTGTGTTCTATTGAAAGTTTGAATTGGTTATTAATTAGCACACAAATTGAGGATTGAACTTAATTGAAATGGAATGTTAGTAAATGGAAATGTTGAGATTAATTCTGATGAACTTAGTAAAAGTTTCATACACGAGGTTATGGGTTGAATTCTTGATGATTCCAAGCTCTATCATTTGTTGCAGACTCAAAGATACATGTGACACAAGTTTAGCTCGGACGAGTAACCTGATGTCGTTTTATAGGTTTAGCTCGGATGGGTAACCTTACATGTATATAAAGCCCTAACCAAGCTATTTAGTGTGTCGTTAAAGGTTTACATTGGACGAGTAACCTGACACTAATGTATATGATTAGCTCGGGCGAGCATCATATGTATTTTCACTTGTGTATTAGGCTTTTTTATAAGTTTCATCGGGTAAGTTAAAGACAAGGAAATGTGATAATATGAAATTGAGATTGGGAAATGATGGATATAAAGTAGATATGTGATGTTTATTGACTTGAGATTGAGATGGTATCATTTGAGGTTATAAGTATCGGTACAAAGCAAAAGTCTTACTTATTTGATGTTTGCTTTGTTATGCTATGATAGGGAAGTTGTTTGCATAATGAATTGTGTATTGTTAAATGATTAAGGTAAGCCATTTGTTTATATTGTATGAGCTTACTAAGTATTTCTAATACTTACCATGTTACTACTTTCTATGTAGATTTTGGATGTCCGGAACGAATCAATTGGATCAGCGAGAAGCACATACATACCATCTCCCGATTCGATATACTTTTGAATGTTCAAGCTTGGTTATTTGTGGTATGCACATAGGATGGTTAAACTTTTGCAAGTTAATGAATGTGTTTTAGCATGGTTGTTTTGTATATAATTATATACAGTAACTTGTTAAATGATGTATGGTTCGTTGCAAAGTTTGGTATTTGGAATGTTAATATGAATGGAAAAGCTTAGAATATGATATGTATATGATCTAGTATGTGGTATGAAATGGTTAAAGGTTAATGTAAGATTTGTAATGGCTTATGTTTAATGTTTGTGTTGGTGAAAAATGTGGCATATTGGCTGTATGTTTAAATAGTTATTTGAAAGTTATGTTTATCATGAAATTGAGCAAGTTTTGGACAAGTTTATGTTGGTTTAGAAGGTGCATTTTAGGTCACTTTGGTAATGGATTGGTATTATGCCTAGAATGGCCCATTTTCACTTCACATAGGCTAACACACAATCGTGTGTCACACATGGGCAGGTGACACGGTCATGTGCTCTTTGTATAATTGGGAAATTATTGTCCACACGATCACAGTTGGTCACACGGTTTGTCGACATGCTCATGTGTGTTTTATAATTGAGTTACTTATTTTTGTACACGGTTTGATCACACAGTCATGTAGTATTTTGTTGAATTATTACCTATAGATCCACATAGCACCAGTGAGTTACACAATTTATGCACATGACCGTGTGACTCCATTACCACACGGGCCCAGCCTATCACACGGCCTAGCCATACGACCATGTGACCCCTGTTTTGTATTATTACCCTCCTTTTTATGAAAGTTTCAAAATGGTCCATGATTGGTTCCGAATTAATTTTAGAGCTTTCGTAAGCTCGATTTAAACTTGAATTTGTTTGTAAAGCATGAATTGTGTGAATTTATAAGATTAATTAAATGTTCAAAATGAATTCTTGATTTAAAATTTCATGTAACTGTTTTGTTATTCGCTGTAGCATCCCGTAACTTGATTTCGGTGATAGACGGGTGTAGGGTGTTACATTTAGTGATATCAGAGCTACGATTTAGTTGATTCTAGGATTGAACGTAGCATGTATTGAGTCTAGAAAATACATGCTTGAATAACCTATATTGGTGTGATTCTTTTTGATTCGATCTGACTGTGTTTTTCTTATAAATATAAAATGTCGACCAAGTCTAATAGTGTCATACCCGAAGAAGTTGATAGTAACATTTTGGCTTCCAGAAAGGGAGCAAGTCATAGTTTACCTATATGTCAAATACTTGGAAGTGAGTGTTATAGTATGCCAATGACCAATCATGAGATTATTGTAATTACATACTTGTTTTACCTTGTTTATTAATATAAGGCATTGTCATTATTATTTCAATTTCTTTTTCTATGTACATAAATAAACTGAATCGTAATAAATTCTTAAGAAAATATGATTATTCTTAAAAGGTCCTTAGTCAAGTATTATTATGGGCTTGGACAACAATAATGCATTGAGATTAATGTGTGGTTGATTGATGACAAAAAGTTGTCATTATCATAGGGATGTCAAAATCAATACATGAGTATGTTTTAGAGAAAAACTTATTTGACTGAGTCACTATGAGTATGTTTCTTGGATTATTATGTAATAGCCACAATATTACTCATAGTGATCACAATGTATATGATCCTCAGACTTGATATCATCATTATCCCAACATCGTGAGTCGTATATTTTGATACAGTCAAATGTCTACCGTAACAGGTTATACTATAAAGACTAATGTAGAATATACCATAATCCATGTAATGAGATATGGTTGATCAAGATAGGATTTATCCCTCCGGCATAATGAGAGCAATATCTTAGGCCTCTTGATGGAGTGAGACTAAAAACACATGACCATGCTCGAATAAGTTGATATGAGATATCACACTTATTTCTTTATTGCAGTTTACTAAGAAAATCAAGAAATATGAGATTGGACTTTACAAGTGTGACTATTCCATGACTTGTGTCCAATCTAGATATTAAGGATAAAATGATATAATACATGAAAAGATTATCATGAAAAGGTTATGTCGGATTACAACTTATTGTAACTTAGGTAGCAATAATGCATTGCTAGATGCCACTCATTGCTTATATTATTAGAAATGTTCTAGTATTACTACAAACGTTATAAGAACCTACAAGGTCACACCTTATGGTTAAAACTAACAAAATCGGAACACATTTGGTATTGTGTTTAGCTGTCACATGAATTAAATTAATTATTGAATTAATTTAATTTGATAGTTAAATATTAAACGAATTAAATGTACAAGCTTGTTGTACACAAATAGATAACATAGTTAAAATTAATATACGAATTCGATTTATATAAAATTATTATAATAAATTATTATGATTTAGGTCAAATATTAACCCATGATAATTATAATTCTTTTTGGAAAGAATATAACATTTTAATACTTTCCATATGTTATAATTCTTTTTGGAAAGAATATAACATGTTTAATGCTTTCCATATGTTTTCTATAAGATTTGATTCCATTTCCAATATATGATACCAAAATCCCGAATTAAGGTAAGTGTGTTTTAAAAAGAAAATTGACAAAAAGGTTTGATAGCCATCTTTGAATTCTCTTTGAAATTGTTCAAAGATTTTTTCTGTTTGTGGTTGATAGGTGGACTATGTAGAGGCCGGAATGTTTTCGTTGTGACTTGAAATCGACATCGAATTAGCAGCATCCTCTCATCCCATTTTAGTTAAGAAGGTACATCTTCAACCCTATTCCAACCAGTTTTGTTCCTCGTAAATGGATCCATAGCTATGGATTATCAAAATATTTTTTTGCTGCGCCACGGGGCGTATCAGCGGTCCCAACAATGAGGACCATGGTGCCTTCTTCCAAATGATGAATGAATTGTTTGCTCAATTTGTGCGAGTTAACCCTATGGCTCCACAACCTTCGCCCCTTGTGCCTTTCTTGGCACCCTGCCGTCCTCAGAGCTCAAATCATGTAACTATTAATTGACCCCCTACAGAAAAGATTTATAAGTGTAGAGGAGAAGAATTCTACGGTTTGTATAATGATGATCTTGTGAAATTTGAATATTGGCTAGAAAATACTCAATCGGTTCTTGATCGCCTCCAGATGTACCAACGTCCAGAGTGGAAATCCTGCACAAAAGATGTGAAAAGCGGTATCCGCAAGGATACGGATCAGGTTGTAATATAGTTGCAACAGAGTAGGTAAGTACTCCGAGGATCGTACCTAAGGGAGGCGAGCACTAAATTAATTCTAATTTAAACATAAATAGATCTAATTAGTACTTTAATTGGATTATAGTACGAAGTATCAAAAGAAAGGTTTTTGATAAACTATCCTAAAAATAATAAGAAATGAAATAAAAGTAAAGTAAATAAATGAGAAATGAGAAATCAAATAATCAAATATATATCAAATCTAGGAATGAGTGATTAGCTTGCTTTGGTAATCATAATCAATTGTCATCTCGGGATTTCTTAGTCAATCAACTAGTCAATACCTTAACAGGATCTTCTGATTCGTCTACTAAAATACTGAGTCAACAAGAACTACTTATCCTCCGAACTCACAGTCCAAACTGGTTCAGTTTTAAGGTTTTCACGGATAGACCATACGAAATTTGGGTTAATTCCCTCATTGATGACTTCCTAGGGTTGTCAGGCCTAGGGTTTAGATTCTTCCTTTCCTGAACAGCTCATCTGTTAAGAAATCCCTACCAAATAGTTAATTATTCATACCTCCACTCGCTAATCCCTTATACGAGGATTAGTTCCTCAAGGATCTAATAAACGATATAAACCTGATGGAATGAGTGAACATAAAGAACAATTCAATAGTAGAGTTTAGAAAAAGCCTGATTTGTTATTGAAATAAGCGTAGAATCTTCATAGAGTTTGACAGTAATTCTAGAATCTAATTTCTCTACAAAAGCAAAAAATAAAAACAAAAACAAAATTTAAAACCTAAGAAAATGGAAAAACTAAAGACTAAATTTAAAAAGAAAACTATACAAGATGAATGGTGTCCATAACATGTGCTAAATAAACCTATTTATAGACTTTAGGGTGGTCGTCATCCTTAACCCCAGGTTAGCTACCGTCTTCGTGCTTAACATTTGATTGTGTAGACCAAAACACCCTTGGCTCGTAATTATTTCCCGTATAGAGGCGATGTCGCGACACACCAAGTCCTGTGTCATGACATCGAGGGAAATATGCTCAACTTCAAGGTGTCTTCAGGGTATGTCGCGACATCCTCAAGCAATGTCACGACATTAAAGGTTGTCTTGGAATTCTTTTATTCTATTCCCTATGTTACGACATACAATTCTCCCTATTGCAACCTAGCAACCAGTATCGAATTAATACACCTTTTAATGTCTCCTACACACTCATAAAGTATATTAGCTCATTCTTAGGCCTTATTTGGCCCGTAAGGTCAATAAAGATTGAAATCACATGCGTTATTAAATTTAAGTAAACTTACGGAAATGTAATTAAAACGTAACTAGAATGCTTATGTTCAAGCTCCTAAAGTGTGAAAACTAGTTTAATTTGCTACACTGAATTACAGCAGATCAAACTCCCTCACACTTAAGTCATTGATTGTCCTTAAGTAACACAAACAAAAACAATAAATGAAAAGACGTCCCTTGAAGAAATATGATACAAGCGTTAGTTTTGGAGCACATGAATAGACATGTCATACTCGCACATAATCTTGGCATGAGATATAACTGACTTAGCACTTTTGATATCAAACACCTAAGTTCATTATATTACAAAACATACAAGCATTTAAGGGTTTCAAATGTAAGAATCCATCAATAAATTATACAAATAGTTTGATTATCCTAGTAGAATACAAACAGTCATAAATGTAATTATTCAATATGATTTCAAGTAGTGAATAAGTTTACCTAGATTAATATAGGGATTTTCGGCTTGTAACATCCTAAGGCTTAGGATAGGTATGGATTTCAAGAATGGTAAGCTTCAAATAGTTTCAAGTAAAAAAAAGTTTGGCACATCATGTTGTCCCCATATTCTCCCCCTTAGTAACTCTTTCCCGTTCACCGCCTTATTTCTCATTCTTTAACCTTCCCTATTTCTCCATATAAGAAGTCACATCTTCATATAATAATTACGATTAGCTCATGAGTCTTTATGGACGAGCTTTCTACTTTTTTGACTTGTCACATTTTTTCCTTTTTAATACATCTCCCTCACAAGTGTTTTTACTTCTTAAGTATTTTTTCTACTTGTTTTGACTTTCTTTTTGAATTTTTCTTTTGTTGCACAAATTGTCTAACCTATAATCACTATATCACACTGACCCTTCCTATTTCACTGTATTTTTAAAAAATCTTCCATAATGTATCTATTTAACCCTCAATACATATAGCCAAACGTCTATAGTCGTGCAGTTTAGGATCAAATAAAAAGGGTAAGTATAAATTAATATTTTGACTCAGATTTGGTACGAAGGTTCATCAAGAAGTGTTTTCTAGCTCAAAAATAAGTACCAAAGATAAATAATAGGGTTAGATTTTTAGCTTTGGGTGTATACCAAACAATGCCTTAGGACATCCTAAGTATCTTAATATTTACAACTTTAATTAACCAAACAATCACAAATTCAACAATTTATCATTATACTAGCATGCTCGTTTCCTGGTATTCTTTATATCATTTGGTACATTCAATTGCTTAATACCTATTTTACAATGTAATATATATAACTTATTAGGCTAATAACAAAAAATTTAAAATCACCTATCCTCATGCCAAATTTACCATGAATACCTCAACCTATGTAAATGCTCTTAACCAATCACTTGTATTTCTACAAGCTCAAGCACACAAATGACAAAAAAAATTAAAGAAACACATAAAAATTTAAAATAAAATTGTCTATGTTATCCCCTACACTTTAGATGACACATTATCCTCAATATGTAGCCCTATAAAAGATAAGAAAAGAGGTTACCTAATTGGTCGTGATGGATTCGTTAGCTATTGGTGAGTTCATCCTTGTTTGATCATTATTAGCTCGAAATTGTTGTGCTTCCTCCATGTGAGGTTCCTGCACATAAAATTTAAACACGAAGCAACTACTGGTTTATTATTACTTCTACTCCTAGCAAAAATTAAAAATCATCTAGAAATTAATAAAATCCCAAAATAGAATAATGAAAAGTTTAACTTAATCTCTATCTAAATTATCTAAACGTGATAAATGCCTCCTCTCCATTGGGGCTTCTCCCTTTTCCGAGCCCTCTTTTTAGTGAGAGCTCCCATCCATTAAAGGTGCATGACGGGTTGTGCTTCAGATGACGGGCCCTTTTCGTGTAGAATATTACGGTTGAAAAGTCGCATCATAATTGTCCTCTTCTCTTGGGAGGTCCTGTTCACTCTTATTCTCTAAATTTTCCTCCTTATCTTCATCTCCATAATGTGCTTACGTTTGGTCAAACATGTCCAACGGGTAATTCAGACCTCGTAAACCATTTAGTCAAGCAAATTCTTAGAGTACCAGGCATGTTTCCCGTATCCACCTAATCATCCCATCAAGCTTTTCCTCCATACTCCCATTTGCCCCTCTTCGAGCTTTCGACTTCTCTTTCCGTTTAAGCGAAACTAGTACATCCATCTTTTCTTTCCTTCTCTGATTCCAATTCATGATCTATTTTCTTTGAAGCTCGACATATTGTGTATGCAATGAATCTCTGATGATGCTTCTTATTGGTTCCATGAATTGTTCAATCTCCTTCATTGGAGCTTCTGCCCTTTGGCACGGTTCTGTCACCAAGTGAGGAAAGAAGATTTCAGCTTTTGGCTGTGTGCACAGCACCTCATTTCACGGTAAATCCATCTACCCCACATATCTACTTGTGCTACAAAATGCCATACAACAAAATAGCTTGAAAAGTATTAACATTATATACATTTAATGTGGGTGCAATTCTAGTGCCTATGAACTGTACCTACATTTTTGCTATCGAAAATGTGATCTCTTGATTAAAGTTAGTTGGCAAATCTGTATCTAGCCTACGGTTCCATGTACCTCTACCTTAAGTGAAGTACTTAATGACATCCTCCATATTTATATGTTTAAATTTGAATAAATCGGTGTTATTAAGGAAGTTTTTGCTATAGTAAGGTGGATCATAGAACTCACATCTCTCCTTAGAGGTAATCGTCACCTCTTAGCCTCTCACCGTTACAGTATCCCAATTTTGTCTTTTTCGTCTTTCTTGCTGAGGGAAACATAAAACTCCTTCCCTACTGAGATAACCGTAGTTTCTTGGGAGTGATATAGAATCACTCTCAGCGATGGTACCTAACAAAAGCCCAAATCTCGTTACACAAAACCATTGAAGGTTCGAACCCTCGCTCTTGAATGAAAGCTTTACCTTGTAACTCGAGAAAATATTTTTTAACATTTGGATTACCAAATTTTGCAGGGTTTGAAACTACCAGAGTTTCTTGGACCGTAGTTTTCTTACCTTTACTAGGAGGCCTTTTCTACTATTCTACTTTTAAATAAACAAAAGAATAATTTAGTGATAATCAATGGAACAATAAAACGAGAGAAGAGATACTTAAACCTCAAACCCCTTGCTTCTTCTTCAAATGCTTGATGGTTTTGCACCCAACTTTAGCCTTTAGAATCAACCACAGAGATTGTTGTAGTTAGGGTTTGGATTGAAAATAGGGTTTTAAGAATAGAGGGGAATAAAGAGTTTTTAGTAGTTAAGATAGGTTTAGAAGGTGCTTTGAGGCATTTTTAGGTTAAAACTAGAGATTTACAAGGCTAAAAATAGGGTGAAATAAGGTTTCTGCAGCCGAGTTGCGCGAACGGGTCAGGTTAACCCTGCAAAAAATTACAATGATGTCGCAACACAAGGGTTTCGTGGATGTCACGACATTGGAGTTCATAGTCACGACACACCCTACAGTTTAGAATTTTTTGGAAACTATCTGTTATGTCTCGACACAAAGGAATGGTGTTGTGACATCAAGATGAATTTCATGCTGCTGGCCGTGGTGTTGCGATATAGGGTTATCGTGTCGTGGCACTAACCCTATTCTTCCCAAATTTTTTATCTTCAGGGAGTCTCAGGTGTGTTAACCCTATTTTTGATCTTCTTGCAAAATTTTAGTTACTTGGTCAGAAAAATATAATATTTTGTACAGTTAATTAAAGTTATATAAAAATGTCAGGTCTTGTTGCCAGACCCGTCCGTCAACTTGGTTAGTATGCACTTGGGTGCTTTCTACAATTTGTTTCTGGCCATATTGGTCGAACATCCATCGTGTCATTCTATTCTTTTTCATTTATTTTGCACTAATCACCGACAATTCTTTCTGGAAATCATAACCACTAATCACTTGTACAATTAAGGAACAACAAAACCATTATAACTTTCGTTTAAAGTTCTTATTTTGCAAAAGGTTCAGGGTTTGCTGTTTGTATTTCTTATGTATAAAGTGCTTATATAATTCTTCTAACAAAAATGGTATTACAGGAATTTCTTTGAACGTCTCAATTAGTGCACCATTTTGTACCACATAACTTGGATCCTAATTCCAGAGGCCTTTGAGTTTTTCTACGGGTTGTATTACTATTCTATTAGGTGTTTCTTGTAGTAATCAAGTACTTTATAATTTATTTAGCCCTATCTCCATGCTTACCAGTGATATTATTTGGATGATGCCTGCCATGTAGTCATAAGTCTTATCGATGTATATTTTTTCGATCTTTTCAACATCTAGAAGATCCTAAATCATTAAACCTTTTGGGCTTTTGATTAAGGATAAATTTCTTACAAAATACATTCAAGTTAAGTATTTCCCCCGAAAGTGCATACTTATCCTCGCTCTTTCTAACAGGTTTCCTAGAATTCAAGCATTCTTCCATTGGATAGGTGGTGAATGTTATTAGCTTTGATTGTTGGGGTAGATCTATGACGTACTGATCTTGCATACTGTCTCCGTTGAGAGAATCTAACATTGTTGAACAGGTGAGCTCAACTCCTAACTGATACATGTGTTCGCTCACCATTTTCTCAATCGATTCTATAACTTTTTGGGGTGTTATTTCTTCTAATCTGTCTTGATATTCTGCCATACTCAGGGTTAATTGGTTATTCAGAAGCTCCCCTTCCTCACGAGTGTTTACAGTTAAATTATTCTCCCTGTTTAATCTTTGGTCTTGCTCGTACTAATACCCCTTCGAACTTGTATTGATGCTAATGTCATCATCTTGTAAGGGAGTGGAAATTTCTTCTTGAAATTGACTTAATTCAAGCATTAAGAGTCGTTCGTTCTATTGAATCTCCCATTTCTTATAAACCCATTCTTCATAAATATCACTATCGTAATCTAAGTCCTCATCCAACGACATATAATCAAAATTTTCCATTGTTTATACAAGTCTGATTTCTGTAGTCATTGTTACGGGTATCTTAGATGAGAATTTATACTCAAGTTCCTTGAAGAGCAGAAACATGTTAGTAATGTTAATAAGTAATAAGATAACTAAAGAACGTAGACTCCTCGGCAACAGTGCCAACAACTTGACTGCCTCTAGACATATCAACGTCTAGGGTAGGAATCCTACACAAAAGATGTGAAAAGCGGTATCCATAAGTATACGGGTCAGGTTGTAATATAGTTACAACAGAGCAGGTAAGTACTCTGAGAATCGTACACAAGGGAGACGAGCACTAAATTAATTCTAATATAAATATAAATATAAATAGATCTAAATGGTACTTTAATTGGATTATACTATGAAGTATCAAAAGAAAGGTTTTTGATAAACTATCCTAAAAATAATAAGAAAAATAAATAAATGAGAAACGAGAAATCAAATAATCAAATATATATCATATTTGGGAATGGGTGATTAGCTTGCTTTGGTAATCATAATCAACTATCGTCTTGGGCTTTTATGTTCAATCAACTAGTCAATACCCCAACAGGATCTTCTGATTCGTCCACTAAAATACTGAGTCGACAAAAACTACTTATCTTCCAACCTCACAATCTAGACCGGTTCAGGTTTAAGGTGTTCATGGATAAGCCATACCAAAATTGGGTTAATTCCCACCTTGATGACTTTCTAGGGTTGTTAGGCTTAGAGTTTAGATTCTTCCTTTCCTGAATAGCTCATCCGTTAAGAAATCCCTACAATACAATTAATTATTCATTCCTCCACTCGCTAATCCCCTGTAGGAGGATTAGTTCCTCATGGATCTAATAAACAATATAAAGTTGATGGAAAGAATGAACATAAAGAACAATTTAAGAGTAAAGTTTAGAAGAAGCTTGATTTGTTATTGAAATTAAGCGTAGAATCTTTATAGAGTTTGACAGTAATTCTAGAATTTGATTTCTCAACACAAGTAAATAACAAGAACAGAAATAAAATCTAAAACCTAAGAAAAAAGGAAAAACTAAAGACTAAATTTAAAGAGAAAATTTTAGAATATGAATGGTGTCCATAACATGTGCTAAATGAGTCTATTTATAAAATATAGGGTGGTTGTCGGCCTTAACCCTAGGTCAACTGTTGTCCTCGTGCTCAATTTTTGATTGTGCAGACCAAAATGCCCTTAGTTCATAATTATTTCTTGTACAAAGGCGATGTCTGACACACCAGGTCCTATGTCGCGGCATCAAGGGCAGTATGCTCAACTTCGGGGTGTCTTCAAGGGTATGTCTCAACAATCTTAGGAAATGTCGCGACATTGAAGACAGTCTTGGAATTCTTCTATTCTGCTCTATATGTTACGAAATCCATTGCTCCGTGTTGCAACATAGCAACCAGTATCGACTTATTACGACTTTTAATGGTCTTTTGCACACTCACAGAGTATATTAGCTCACTCTTAGGCCTCATTCGACCAGTAAGGTCAATAAAAGACTCAAATTACACATTTTATCAAATTTAACTAAACTTATGGAAATGTAGTTAAAATGCAACTAAAATGCTTATGTTCAAGCTCCTAAAGTACAAAAAATAGTTTAATTTGCTACACCAAATGACAACATGTTAGTTCTTGACAAGTTAGGTTGTTCCTTGATGAAAGTTTAAAATGTGTTACACCAATGGTAGATCACTTTGACATCAGTAGTCCTGAGAGAACGAGTGACATGGGATTTCTTTCAGACTAAGTTTAAAAAGAAATATATTAGTAAAATGCATCTGAAACAGGGAAATATTATATTGTTATGTAACAGCTTGCTCAGCGTAAATCATGCTGATATTCTGTTGAGTAAGCCAACGTAGAAAAAGGGTGAATTATCCGTATGTGTTTGGGTGGCGAGTTGCGATGATCCTTCTTGTGATGAACGCCTTGCTGGAATTCACCATTTGGCAAACTCTAGGGTTTCGTGGACACTTTTATGGGATAATCGACCAGCCCTAGCTGTTCTGGGCGAACTTGTTAGTTCGTTGAGCAATAAAATTATTTCACGTGGCAATGATAGCTTGATGAGTATCGTTAGAGTTTATTTGAAACCTAGTTGGAATTAAACTAGGGTACTGTATATGAAAACTCGATATGTTTAGGTAACCAAATGACCTGTTAGTTGATTGCTTAAGTGTACAAGCAATGTTTTACCACTCCGATTAGTGGTAGTAGTAGCATTTGGTAAAATATTATATTTCAAATCTTATTAGGCAAGCTTAGCCTCTGAATTTGAGGACGATAGTGGGGTTTCTGTGTTGGATCTGGTGCCCTAAGTGTAGTATTTTTGTCTAAGTACACTTGTAAATTTTTTGAAAATATTGATTAATAAAATTATTTATGAATTAAATTAATATAGTTTGTGTTATTGTCCTCAAATGGTTTTTTTCACACAAAGAAAAATAGAAGCAAATGTTGCTCATTGGTTATCTATTGTTTAAACTGATACTAAGTGGTATTATGTTGTTAGATCGTAGTATTGAAAAACAACTTATATTAGTAGACGAACCTAAACATGTCCTTAGTCTAATTGGAAATGAGGAAACCAATTGAAAGACTAATGTGTCTTTTATCAAGTTTAATTGGGGAGATGCCTTGTTTTGGGCATCAGAGCGAATAACTCCCAAGAAGATAGAGACATAGATGTGACTGATTGGACTGACAGTACATCGGATAGGACCCAAGCAGAATAGATCCTAAATCTATTTATATATTAATTCACTTGTGACGTTTACAGTGTGACATACATAAATCCTGAGTGGATGGCAGACTATATATGCGCGATTCGTACACTTTGATGTAAGTAAAAGCCTGAGTTCAAATAAATAAGGAACCAAAAACTGGTGCATCGGGTGTACGACTTCTGTAGTATGTAACGTCACTCACAATAGTGGAATTTATAGGCCAAAACATGGGTAATGATGTCCTCTCATTGGCATTACATGGTTGATGAAAAGTAAACGTGGCCATGGGTCGTCCGTCTTTGTGATGGATGACTTGATCACTATTTGATAGTGATTGACCTTTCATAAAGGAAGATGTAATGGTTACCATGAGATAAAATAGGATCATATTGGGAGAATAGAGATTATTCCAAAACGAGATAAAAATTTTGCTAATTGAACAAATAACTAAGTATAAGTGGTTTGTCTTTAAAGTCAAGTGGGTTCGAAAATTGAGGTATCGATACCTCGTTTCTATAAACTGAGTTCGTAAATATTTTTATTAAATATATAGAAGTTATTATAGTGGTGTGTCAAAATTTGGTTCGAAAATTTTAATGTTTGCTTGTTAATTAAATAAAAAGGACTACATAGTAAAAATTGTAAAAGTTAATCAATATTGAATTTTATTGATTAAATGGTTTAATTAATAAATATAAAAGGACTTATGAGGCAATTAGGCAGTTACAATGGTAGGTGGACAGTTAGTTGTGTTTTTGGACTAAATTATATGTTATAATAATAATAAGTAAAAACATAAGAAAACTTTATCTTCTTTATTTTCTTTTCTTTGGAACCGAATACACCATGAGAGAGTTCTCAAAGCTTTCGGCCATTTTAGTTACTCTTGCATGGTACGTAACTGTGATCCATTTTTAATAATTTTTATGTTTTTGAGATCGTTGTTGCTTAATCTAGCTCATCTAGGGACTATTTCGTAAAACTATTAAATATTTTGGAACTTGTCATTGATGAATTCTAGGTGTTAAATAGGGATATTTTGTAAAGGAATTTTTGATAGTTTTGAACCTAGGGACTAATTTGAAATTATGAAAAAATTTGACATATTAATTTGTAAATTTTTGATTGCTTAAGTTTGAATGTGAAAATTTAAATAGTTTCGATTTTAAGGACTAAATTGAATAAAGTGTAGAAGTTTAGGGAAAAATCGTAACAATGAAATTCAGAGGTCACATGCATAGAAATAAGTTTAATAATGCATGTGAATTTGATAAATTGAATTTAATCATTATATAGATAAATAATTGAATCTTACGAAGGATATACGAAGAAAATGGAAAATCGTGGTTTAGTCCCTACGAGTCAACTGATAGCATATCCTAGGTAAGTTCATAGTATAGATGAATATATGTATATATATTTATAACTTATGATATTATGATTTGGTTAAATTGTGTTAAGATTGAATTTTGATATTAAATTGAAATTATAAAATGTTTACAATTAAGTATATGTGAGGAATGATTATCCAGTAGTTGGAAAATAATATGGTTAATTGATATTGAAATGAACGTAAGTGCCTCTGATTTAAAATGTTAAGAATTCTGTTAAATGCCCGTTTGAATGTAGTAAACGATTAGGATACGATTGGTATGCCAACAGGGTTAGAACGCACGCTTGTACGAGATTGCACTTCGGTGCCTTTGTTAGCACTTCAAATGAGAATTTTTTTTGCTTAAGCAAATATGCTCGTAATATTGTATCAATTGAAGAGGAGATGTGTATTAGTTTTGAAGATTGGTTAAATGATGAAATCAGAATGTTGGTTGGAGCTTTGAAGTTGCGGGAGTTTGTGGAACTATCAGAACATGCACAAAAGATGGAAGAAATTTGTAAAGAAAAAAGGCGGTCTCATATGAGATCTCAAGAATTCAGTAAAAGAAGGCCAGCCAAATCTGTTCAAACTTCTCCGTCGAAGAAATTTTGTAATGATACTATCCGATTCATTTCCCCTTCAGGTTTCACAGGTAGAGATAGACCAAAACAGAGTAATTTGAGATCCGTAAACTCACTGGATGCTAGTGTGGGCAGTGCTAGAAATGTGGAGAAACCAATTTTTGAACATTGTGGTAAAAATCACTTTGGTGAATGCCGATTTAAAATGGGAACTTGTTTTAAATGCAGTTCTATCGATCATTTTCTCAAGAACTGTCCAAAGCGATTAAACAATTATGGGAATCAAACTACTAAACCTGAGACTAGATCACAAGGAGGTAGGAAGCGGGGAAACAGTGGACGGGTTACAACTGGTCGTGGTAAAGCTGTTGATACAACCGAGCGGTTAGAGGTGAGAGTACCTGCTGGGGCCTATGCTATTTGAGCTCATGAGGGAGCTTCTGCTCTAGGCGGTATTGCCGATACATTCTAGCTTTTTTATATTAATGTTTATGCATTGATTGACCCTGGGTCAACTTATTCCTATAGATGCACAACATTAGTAAAAAAAATATATACTTGTCGAGTCAACTGATTACATTGTCAGAGTCACAAATTTGTTGGGTAAGTGTGTTCTAATTAATCAGATTTGTCGAATGTGTCCACAAAAATCCAGGGTTAATATTTTCCTATTGATTTGATGCTGATACCATTTGATGATTTTGATCTCATTTTGGGTATGGACAGGTTGCCACTCTTAGTTAGAAATCTCCTCTCGGTTTCATCCTAGACTAAAAGATACCACCTAAAATTACATGTCGGACTTATCTAGGCTTATAGATTACCTTTGGGTCTTACTACTCGGCAAGATTATATCGAACTATCTAAGGATAAACTCTCATCTTAGTCTCGTTTATCTAGGTTTTTTTGCTAAAGACATCAATACTAGCGTATTAAGCGTTTCGATATAATAAAACAACCAATCAATTAAGAATGGACATTAGCTTAATCTAACAAACAACCAATCAACCAACCATCCAACAGTTTAGCACATAATAAAGCTTAACATCCAAACAGATATTTCATCGAATAGTTAATAAGCACAATCTAGAGATAAGGATAAGAAATGCTCATTATGGAACCTATAACATCTCGTTTTTCAATGGTATAAGAAATAGTGGTTTCGAAACCCTGGTTTTTGATGATCTCGTCAGTAAATATTATTTTATAATATTTATGACTCTAATATAAAGTTAAATTAAGTTTTGGTTCGATAATTTTAGCAATGGAGTAGTTAATTAAGGAAAAATGACTAAATCGTAAATGACATAAAACCTAATAATGATTGAATTTTATTGATTAAATGGTTTATTTGGTAAATGTGAGGGGTTTTATATTGCAATTATACCATTATATATAAATGGTGGACGGTTAGTGACGTTATTTTGTTTATTTTGTATGTTAATTATATGTTAAATAATAATAAAATTAAAAACATAACAAAACTATTATCATCTTTATTCTTATCCTTTGAAAATCGAATACGCCTTTGAAGAACATCCTAAAGCTTTCTGTTATCTTCTTTACTTTGCATGATATGTATTTTTTATCCGATTTTAATAATTTTTATATTTTTGAGATCGTTGTAACTTAATCTAGCTAACTCGAGGTTTATTTTTTAAAATTTTTAAAGGTTTAGCTAACTCGCTGTTGATTAGGACTATTTTGTAAAGAAATTTTGATTAGTTTTGAGTTTAGGGACTAATATGAAAATATATAAAATTTAGCATGTAAATTTGTGAAATTTTCAAATGTTTAAGGATAGATTTGGAGTGCTATTAAATTTGATTTTGATTAATAGGGATTAAATGTGAATTTTTAAATAGTTTCAATTTTAGGGACTAAATTGAATGATTGTAAAGTTTAGGGAAAAATTGTAAAATTAATATTATAAGTCGTACGCATAAAAATGAGTTTAATAATGTATTTGAAATTTATAAATTAAATTTAACTATTATATGGGTCAAGAATTGAATTGTACGAAGGATAACCAGGAAAAAGGTAAAATCACTAATTAGTCCCTACAACACAACTCGTTAGTCGTAGTATAAATATATGTATATTTATTTATTTATTATGCTTATAGGAATTAGTTAATTTAATTGTGATGCATTGTTTATGTTTAATTAAGATTATTAACTGTTTCGGTTAAATGTAAGGTGAGTAAGACTTGTTTGTAATGTAATAAACATACATGAGTTCTATGTTTTTGAAAAGAACATAATTGAATTACAGCATGTGCATGAATGTATATCTAGAAGTGCTTTGAATTATAAAAGTGATAAATTCTGTTAAGATGCCCATTTGAACTTAGTAAACAATTAGGATACAATTGTCATGCCAATAGGGTTAGAACACTCGTTTGTACGGGATTGCACATATGCGCCTCTATTTGCATTTCAATGCCTCTGTTTGCTTGCACTACGGAGCCTCTATATAGCATTTGTTGCTCTCTGGTGCGATGGTGTTACCTGTGTATTCGAATTATGTTACTATAGTTCATCGGGCTAATAAAACCTTAGAATGATCTGTATAGAATTTGTCAATGTATGTGTTTGATATCAAAAGAATTATGTTATTGAATGTAAATGAAAGAACACTTTGATAGTGTATGCAATAGAATGCTTATGCAAATGATTTCGTTTAATCTATTGAAGAAAATGTGATAATTCATGATTTGATTCTAGGTAAATCTCACTTGTTCTTGTAAATTGATTGTCAGGTCTTTATAATATAAATTGTTTTAATTTCAATTGGTTAATTGAGGTAAGTTGGCTTAGATTAAACTATGAACTTACTAAGCAATATAAGCTTACTATGTTTATTTTCCTGTTTTCTGTAGTTAATGTTTCGCAGAACTAGTCGGATAGATCAACTTTAAGGCTCACACTATCAAGCTTCTATATTAGTAGAGTTTGGCTTGTTATTTTCTATTTTGTGGCATATATATAGCTTATTTTGAGTTTATGAATTTAAAGTTTTAGTTAGAATTGTAATGTGTTTAAAATTGACATGTAATGTGTTAAGTTTCATGTTTTCATAGTAGGCTTATATGATGGATGTAATGAAGTTATTTTGGAAATGTCATGTAGATTCTATTTTGTGAAATGGTTGTCACTTTGATATAATGTTTGGTTCATACTTAGTTCATTGGATAAATTGTAATATTGTGGTATATATACTTGTGCAAATATATGGAAAATGTTGTTTTGTGATAAGGCAATGATATGAGTTCATTTTGGTATTAGTTGAATAAGGTTTAGTTTGGAATACATGTATGGTAGGTGAAAAAATATGGCACATTATACATTGATGAATATATGTTTGCTTAGGTGAATGTTTTGAATTCTTAGCTAGACTGGATGAGAAGGTGCCTTATAACATATTTGTGAGTCACTTTTAGGATGATATGAGATATGTTTTGGATTGAATTTTATGCAGATTTAATTGTGTTGAGATTACCTATTACATAGTGACTTGATTTGAGCATGAAATGTGTTTTCAAACTTGTGATTTTTGACAATCTACATAAAAGTATTGATACTTGACCAAATGAACAATTTTCAAAATGGATAGAATGTCAATTTGGTATTGAAACCTATAATAATTATAAGTGCCAGAAATTGCAGAGGAGCAGGATCCGAAGCAATGACTGCTACAAGAATGGAATATTCCAAAGCATTTGCTTCTGAAAGAATTTGAACTAATTATGCCACAGTTGAGCGTTTCTGTCCAATTGCTACATAGCCACAATACAATGTCTCACTCTCAGAGGTGGCCCTTGAGTTCATTTGCTTTTGGTTTAATATGGTATCAATAGCAATAGCTGTTTTTCCAGTTTGTCGGTCCCCGATTATAAGTTCTCATTGACCACGTCCTATAGGCAATAGACTATCTACCGCTTTTAACCCTGTTTGCATAGCCTCGTGCACAGATTTACGTTCAATAATCCCAGGGGCTTTCACTTCGACACGTCTTCGTTCGTGATCGCTTAGAGCTCCTCCTCCATCGATAGGGACTCCCAATACATCGACCATACGTCCTAGCATAGCCTTTCCCGCTAATTGTTGACATCAATACTTTTCCTCAAGTTATCAATCAAAAGGTTTTAAACTTAAATTTTAATGTTTGGTAGAATTCCAGAATGTTATTGATACCATTCACTAAGTATTGATACCAATTTCTAAAGTTTTGCAAAATTTGTAGTTTGACCCTTTTTCATACTTGAATCTAATCCATTGCATTTAAAGCTCTAATCCGGTGGTAGAGACAGGTGAGGGGTGTTACAGAACCAATGCTCAAAAGTATCATCCCTATTCATTTACAATGTCTTTTACAAAAAGGAAGAAATAAAACTAAAAGAGTAAAATCTACTCTAAAAAAGAAAAGAGAAAACCTAAATTAGAAATGAAAAGAAAAGAAAAGGAAAGAAAAGAAAAGGAAAATAAAATAAAATAAAATAAATCCCTAAAATCTTAAATAAAAGGCTTATAAAGTTGTATTTATAGCCTACTAGCATTTAACCTAACATTGACCATTTTGCCCTTAAGTAAAAAGAAAACATAAGCTTATTTGGACACAAAATTGCCCTTGTAGTTTTTCACTCGTTGGGCTTAGGTATCGAGATACCTTGTCTTGCATACCACGATACCTATAACAGCCTTGACATTAGGAGTCTTGAGGGTCTCAATATTGCAATACCCATGGTCTGGTATCGCAATACCACTGTAGATGGCGTTTATTCTCCTAATTTCAACACTGTCAGGGGTATAATGACTTTCATGCTTCAATATTGCAGTTAGAGGTGATCATGGGTTGGGCTACTCGGCCCGGCCCGAAGGCCCGCCCAAAAAATGGGAGGGTTCGGGTAAAAATATAGGCTCAAATATGGGTTTGGGCAAAAAAATAAAGCCCGTTTAAAAAACGGGTCGGGCCTCGGGTAAAACTTTTTTGGCCCGGGCTCGGCTCGGCCTGGACCAAATTATATATTAAATATACATATTTTTTATTTTTAATCAAATATACATTTAACTTTCATATTTCACTTTCGTCATCAGATCATGCCTTCCGTTTTTTCCCAATTCCAAAATCAAGCTTCAAAATCCCTAAGCCCTAACTCACCACTCCACTGATCCACCTCCACCCAATTCCAGAATTAAGATTCAAAATCCCAAGTTCCAGAATCTAGTAGCTAGCCCTGGTATTTCGTCAATAGGAATATGCGTAAGTCTAGTATTTCTTTCTTTCTTTCTTTTTTTAGTTCATCTTGCCTAACAACGAAAAGGACCAGTAGCTAGCCAACCCTTTCCTTCCGTTCTATTGCATAAGTGCATGTATGTATGTATATATGTATTATGACAATACTCCATAATATTCTTCTGTTTTGCTATAATAACATAGAGTTACAGATAAGGCTGATACGAGTATGGTACTTGTTGTTAGTAGACAAGAATGATGTTTTAGAAGATTTTTGTATTTCTTGTGTCTGTTATGTTACAGAATATTTGCGGAAAACATACATAGATTAGTAAATTAGTTTGAATTGCATACTGCTGTAAATAAGCAAAAAATAATATTAGCTTTAAATTTATAATGTGTGAATCCGTTTTGGTCATAGACCCACCACTCAAATTCCTATTTCTGACTTTCATTTGTAGATCTATATATCAAATCAGATCATTGCTATATTTTTTGCTCTCTTATCATCATAGCTTGAGTTGTTTCTATTTTTACAAGTTCTTTTCTTATTGTTTCATGGGTTAAGCTTTTTGTTGTAATATGGCCACTTTGCGTAAACTCTAGTCATTCCCCCCAAAAACAATAAATTCCTATTGTCTGCAGATCAAAATGCCTCTAATTAGGTTTAGGTAAATATTAATTCATGTGTGAAGATTTTGGTATTTCTTTGTTTTTTCTTGTTCTTCTTTTTTTTAGTTCATTTTTGTAATTATTATTTGTTTGGATTGTAGATAAAAAAGAAACGTGAGCTTCCGGCGGGATTGGATCGGGTTTTTTAGTGTCTCTTCGGTAATATTTTCATTTTTTATTTATATTTTTCTCTTTTTACTGATTTAAGTACTGTTCTTTTTATTTATAGAAAATGATAATATAATTTTTTTTTGGTTTTAATGCAATAATATAGTTTATTGAAGTAGCTGAAAAAGGCTAAACTAATTTTAGCTAAATCCAATCTCCACTGAAATAAGTTTATTTTTAGCAGGAAAGATCTATAATCCCAAGTTAGTTTATATATTTTTCCTGTTCCACAATTATGTCTATATATGTTTTGTCTGCATATACGTAGCCAGTTGTCTCATTACTCTTACTGTTGTTTATGTATGTTTATACTGTTTTCCATATATATACATGCAATTGCATCAGTCTAAAGTAGGTTCTAGCTATTTTACACATTACTACAAGTTCTTCTGGGTAGGGGTGTAAGAGCTTTCATTTTGTACCCTGTTTTATACCCAATTAATACATCTCCAAGTAGGGTGTTCCTTTTGGGCTGATAAATGCAACCTCCTTTTGTAAAGTGAAAGTTCCAATGCAGAGTATATATATTGCGTTAGGTAGCTAGGTTTGTTGTGCTCAAATTAAATTATTTTGATGATCCACATCAAGTTGTAATAAACTCAGTATACCAACTGTATCGGTTTAAAAATTTATTATTGATGATTCATATCTATACAATAATTTTCTTGATGACTTTGTTTTGGTCAAGTTTAATTAATTGAAAGTTGTAACCACTTGTCCACTTCAGTGTGACTAATGCATTTATAATTATTTGTAACTAGATAAGCTGTAAAATATTTTAGTCTATTTAATTTTATATTTTTATTTAAAATTTTGATACTATAATATGTAGTTTTATGAAGCCATAAAATTACAGTGCTAAACCTGTAACTTGTTGTAAAGCATCTGTGTTACTACTCACTCCGAGTTTGGATAACATTGATAGCATATGTGTATACTACTTTTACGTATGCTCCATCCTATACTGTTATCATTGGTTAGTCCATGTGAACTTGTTTTAATTCTCCATACTTGACCCGATTCTTTGCGTCTTCTAGGTTCTTGCAAAACAACAATCTGACCGACCACATACCCGATATTTATATGTTTGTCTTTTCTATATATATGTAAATGTGTCAGATTCTGACACACATTTTCTCCCTTTTTCTCTGTCTTTCTTGTGTTATGCAAATCATGCATTATATACAGTTGATTTTAAGTTGGGATAACATTTTATGATAGTAAATAATAATGTGGAATAATTCATATATTATATAAAATTGTTGAAAAATTATATAATCTTTTGGTTTATTTGGATTTCAGGACTTGAGTTTTTATGACTATGGCTAGTTCGAACACTCCTATACTTGTGGACAATGGGTTTAATGAGTATGAAGGTGCTCTCAAATGTCAAAATTTTACCACTTCAAAGGTGTGGGATGAAATGACAAAGCTTGAATACGAGAACAAAAAAGATGTGAAGGCACAATGTAATCACTGTAAGACTATCTTCTCGGCTAAATCTTCTAGTGGAACCTCTCATTTAAGACGTCATCTAAATAACTGTTTGAAAAAAGTTAATAAGGACATCACTCAATACACCATAGCCACTCAACCATCATTAGGAGGTGTTCCATCTATAAAAAAACTACAAGTTTGATGCTGATAAGTGTCGTCAAGCTATTTCTACTTTTCTTGTGTGTCGCAAGCATTCATTTAGGATAGTTGAAGAATCGGGATTTAGATACATGATGAGAATTGCTAGTTCTAAATTTAAGAATAGAAGTAGACATACAGCTGCTAGGGATGTCCTAATGTATTATGCAAAAGAGAGAGATCGTGTTAAAGAAGAGTTGGCTAAAGCACCTGGTTTAATTTGTCTAACTTCTGATAATTGGAACTCGGAGCATGATAATGATGAATATATTTACATTACTGCCTATTGGGTTAACAAAGATTGGAAGCTACAAAAGAGAATCATAAGGTTTAGAGCTTTATTTCCTCCGTATGATGGTTTGAACATAGCGGATGAACTTGTTTTATGTTTATCTCAATGGGGTATAGATAAGAAAATTTTTAGCATCACTTTAGATAATGCTTTTTATAATGATGTTATGGTTTCTTGTCTTAAAAATCATTTTCGTGCAAATCGAGCTATTTTGTGTGATGGTGCTTTTTTTCAAGTTAGATGTTGTGCACATATATTGAATCTTATAGTTAAAGCCGGTATGGAACTTGCTGATGATGTTATTGGTAAGATTTGAAATGGAATTAAGCACATAAAAAAGTCAAGAATTCGTAGGAAAATATTTTATGATGTGGCCAACAAAATTTTTCATTTGAATGTGACCAAAAAGTTGCGTCAAGATGTGTGTGTGTGACGAAATTCTACTTATTTGATGTTAGAATATTATCTTTACTATAGGGATGTGCTAGACTATTGGGGACAACGGGATAAAGATTATCAAATGTTTGCACTTTCTAACGAGGAGTGGAGAAATGTTGCTATTCTTTGCAAATTTTTGAAAGTCTTTTATGATGTGACTTGTGTTTTTTCTGGTTCTAATTATCCAACGGCTAATCTTTATTTTAGAGGGGTTTGAAAGGTTCACAAGGTCTTGCTTGATACAACTAAAGATCCTTATTCGTTTTTAACTCCAATGGTTAAGCAAATGCAAGAGAAATTTAATAAATATTGGGCTGAGTATGCATTGATGTTGTCATGTGCTGCAATTTTAGATCCTCGTTACAAGTAGAATTATGTGCAGTATTGCTTTACTACAATCTATGGTATTCATGCTTCAGATTTTGTTGAAACCATTCTTAGCAATCTTAGACTTTTGTTTGACGAGTATGTTAAGAAATCCAAATCCACGTCTTCCTCTTTGGCTGGGAGTTCTAATGTTTCGGATAAAAATCTTGCTGATTCTAGTTTGGATGAACACAATGTTAATGGTGTTGATTTTGGGGGAGATTTTGAAGGGAGTGATGATTATAAATGGTATTTAAATGAATATAGCACTAGGAGTGAAAAGTCACAGTTGGACATTTATTTGGAAGAATCGGAGCTTGAGTTTAATAGTCAAATAGATGTTTTAGATTATTGAAGTAAAAGTTTAGTTCGATACAATGAGCTTTCATTATTGGCTCGTGATCTTTTGGCAATTCCAATATCGACTATAGCTTCCAAATCGGCTTTCAGCATGGGTAAGAAAGTTATCACACCTTTGAGGAGTTCACTTAAGCGAAAAATGGTTCAAGCCGTTTTTTGCTTGGATGATTGGATACGAGCTAAGGGATTTTCAACAGGTAATTATTATTCTCATTTTATTGTTGTAATTTTATATTATTTTTTTCAATTTAATTATCTAATTATTTATTCTTATTTCATGTTAGAAATTGGTTGCAAGAATGATGATGACGATGAGGACGATGAGGATGATGTTTCTTCGATTGCTTTTTCGGTTACCTTCATTTCTAATTGTTGAAAATTTTATTTAGCTTACAATTTATAGTTTGTTATAAAATTAAATATTTTGATTGGTTAATGTATAGATATTCTGGTTGGTTGATTATATTTTGCAGGTTTTTTATGCTATTTTGGTGTTGTAAAATTTAATATGGGCCGGGCTCGGGCTTAGCAATTTTTTTGGGGCCGGGCTTGGATAAATTTTTAGGCCTATTTTTCAGGTCAGGCCGAGATCGGGCCTTGAAAAAGGCCTAAAATTTTGTCTGGGCCCGACTCGAATCCGGCCTGGCCCAGCCCATGATCACCTTTAATTGCAATTCCCTATTTCTAGATGATGTTTTTTTTCATGTTCGAGCCATCGTCGACTTCCTACAACACTTAATCAACTTGTTAGGTTTCCCATGACATGATTGGCCAATTTGGGTCTAAAAAATGGCTTAAAACTAATAAAAATAATTTATTAACAAAAAAACTAAAAATAAACAAAGACAAAAACAAATAAAAGACAATTAAATTGCTTGAGAATAAGCTCCTCAAGTGTAGTAGAGGGCCTAATTTGACGTATCAAATTACAACAAATCAAATACCATATGAACTTACCTAGTTCAGCAGCTGAACAGGATATTAGAGGCTATTGTAGGAGTTTTCCTTTCCTTCAGTTATCAATAGGTTGATTTGGTCTTTGATCTTTACGTTAATACATTAAGTTCATCAATGACAACATTTCAAACTTTAATAGTTTTGAAATTAAATAATGCAGGTTAGCTAAATCGAGATACAAGGATATCAAAAAATGAAACTTATGAAGAACAGGATTTGAATACACTTAAATGCAAATTTGATTAATCAAGAAAGCTCGAAGCTTTTCTTTCTTCTACAGAGAACAATGTTTTTGGGAAAGGAAGATGAGAATGAGACTTTCTTTCCATCCACTTTAGCCTATAACACTTAACATATTTTTTTCATTGTTAAATGAAAACTAACAGGTGTTTCCACTAAACATTGACACAACTGGTACAACCATTCAAGAGCGGTTGTTTACCACTTTGAACCTTGAACAATTTTTATTAAACTCATTTGACCAACTATTCACTAATTCTTACTGTTTAGTCCGTACACTTTCATTACTAACATGCTGACCGAATTTACCAATTCAAACATCAATAAAACCATATAACAAACTCACAAATATTATTAAATAATATTTAATGACACTATCATCAGAAATTGTGGTCCCTAACCATTGTTTCTGACACCGTAGAAAATTAGGTTGTTACAACTCTCCCCCTTAGAAAATTTCATCCTGGAAACCTTACCTGTAAAAAGGTTTGGGTACTAAGGTTTCATTGATTCTTTTATTTTTCATGTAGCCTCTTCTATAACAAGTCGATTCCATAAAACTTTCACTAACTGAACACATTTATTGCAGAGTTCTTTTACTTCCCAAGTCAGAATTTTCACCTGTTTTTCACAGTAAGATAAATCAAGTTGTAACCCAGTCTCATATGGAGAAATTACATGATAATAAAATATAGTTTCAACTTAGGTTTTATTGCTATAAATATCATAAACTGGCTCGATTTAAAAAAAAACTATTTTCTGATGTGTAAGAAAATTTTTTTCTAATTGAATTTTTTTCCAACACAAAAGACCGCCTGTTCTTGTATTTAGCAACCTCAAATGAATAGTAGTAGCATTCCTAGTGAAAGAAGATGGTGGCCATTGGCATCCCATCCATTATGTGAGCAAGGTCCTTCAAGATGGGGAACTAAATTATTCAAGGGTTGAAAAGATAGTGTTTGCCTTGATAGTGGTAGCAAGGAAGCTTCGTCAATATTTCCAAACTCATCTGATCTTAGTATTGTCAGACCAACACCTTTAGGACATTTTTGGGAGATTTGACTCCTTAGGTTGAATGATAAAAAGGAGTGTGAAACTTAATGAATTTGGCTTGGAATTCTTGCCTAATAAGACCATCAAAGTTCAAGCCTTATTGACTTTATGAATGAATGTTCCTTTTTGAAAGGCTTTGAACTATTCTTGAGCCTGAAAACCTCTGTAGGTCAGGAAACACCCTTATTTAAGAAACCTTCCATTGTAGAACCTTTCATGGAAAGCAAAATATAGACTCTACATATTGACGGGTCATCTAGAAAAAATGGGTCCGGAGTTGGGATCTTATTGGACATTCGAATTGTAATTAATAGTAGTATAGGTTTTTTTTTCCTTCTCCACTTTGAACAAAGCGACAAAATATGAGGTGTGCATAGTAAGTCTAAAGTTGGCATAAAAATTGAGAGTTTGTAAATTGCATGTTTGCATAAACTCTCAGTTGGTGGCAAAGCAAATACATGGTGAATATGAGATTCGAGAGTCTACTTTGGCCAAATGCCATGGTTTGGTCAAGAGCTTATTGGCTAAGTTTCCTGAAGTCCAAGTTGAGAAAGTCCCTATAATTGAGAACACCCGGGCAAACTCCTTGTCCAGATTAGCCTCCTCAATAGAGATCAAGCAACGAGGTAAATTTTTGTTAGAGCATAAAGAGAAAACAAGTTATGTCACATCCTGAAAAGTCCTCAATGTTGATGAGATGGATTCTTAACCTTTAGTAAAATTCTTAACAAACGAAGAGATACCCTTTGGTCCCTGAGAACAAGCCAAACTTCGTGCAAAGTTGTAAGGTACATTCTTATTTATGGAGTGTCTTTTAGAAAGTTTCCTACAGCCATTCCTAAGATGTCTTAACACCTCCGAGACAAAGTATATTCTGGGGGAGATACATGAAAGAATCTGTAAGCACCATTCGGGAGCCCAAGCCCTTACGCAGAATTTCTTCCACCAGGCTTATTATTGGCCTACGCTTTAGAAGGATGCCATGGAATTCGTGGCCAAGTGTGAACCATGTTAGAGATTTTCAAATCCTTGGCCTTTTGCAGCTTAGGGTAGATATGAAAAAAATTTAATTTTAGTTTTTTAAATTTTTATGTACTTATAAAGGGTAAGGACCAGATTAATAAAAAATTGTAAATGTTGAGGGCTAAAAAATTGTTTCACCTTTGACATTATTAAATTTAACTACAAAATTAGATGGATGGACCAAGATTTTTTTTTAAAAAATTAGAAGGAATCAATGTCTCAAAATTAAAATATAATGACCAAATTTTAAATTTCAAAAGAGTACAAGGACCTTTGACATATTTAAACCATTAAAAATAAACAAATAAAATCCTATGCAATACACATGATATTGGAAACTAGTTTAAAAATAAATAGATTAAATTAATTTTTTGTTAATAAAAATATCATTGAAAAAATTAAAATCAATAAAAATCGTTATTTACTTATCAGGATTGATTTCTTACCATCACTGTACCAACCTGATTTTCTAAAGTGTCAGAAATAGTGATTCTAGGACCACAATTCTGACGATAAAGTCAGTAAATATTATGTAATAATATTTACGAGTTCATTATATTGTTTTATTGATGTTTGAATTGGTAAATTTGATTTCCTGGTTAGAAATGAAAATGTACGGACTAAACCCTAAGAATTAATGAATAACTAGTCAAATGAGTTTAATAAAAATTTGTTCAAGTTCCAAAGTGGTAAATAACCACTCTTGCATGGTAGTGTCGGTTATGTCAATGTTTAGTGGAAAAACCTGTTAATTTTCATTTAACGATGAAATTAGGATGTTAAGTGTTATAGGTTGAAGTGGATGGAAATAGAGTCTCATTCTAGTCTTCCTTCACCGAACACATTGTTCTCTGTAGAAGAAAGAAAAGCTCTAAGCTTTCTTGATTAATCGGTTTTGCATGTAAGTGTTTTCAAAGCCTATTTTTCATAAGTTTCATGTTTTTGAAATCTTTGTATCTTAATTTAGCTAACCTGAATATTTAGTTGTAAAATTGTTAAAGTTGAAAAGTTGTAATTGATTAAATTAATGTGTTAACATTTAGATCACAAACCAAATCAACTTGTTGATAACAGAGGGAAAGGAAAACTCCTAGAATAGTCTTTGATATCCTATTCTACTGCTATATCAGGTAAGTTCATAGGATGTTGTTATGTTTATTTATGATATATTTAAATGTGATTGCAAATGGAAAATGTCAGTAAACTTGTATTAGTAAGGTGAGAAAAGGTGTTAAATGGTAAAAAGGTCCAACTATGTGTGTATTGCCTGATTGAACAAAGGATACAATTGGCATGCCAATATGGGCATTTGTGCACTGCATGGGAAGGGGAGATGTGAAGAAGGTGAAGGAAGTTTACTGATGTTTTCTGAATCCTGCATTTTTTGTTGGCTTCCAATTTAATCTCTTGGGAGATTATGGCGTGTTATTAGGGGAGAATATTTAGCTTACGGGCTTTGCACTATGTGCATCTGATGTGTTATCAGTTGGAAAGCTCTTACGAGAAATATTGCGTGTAATCAGGGGAGAGTATTTAGCCTACGCGTTTTGCACTATATGCATCTATCGACTGGAAAGCTCTTATGAGCAAACCGGCTTGTTATCGGATAGTTACCCACATATTCCTTCCTGTTCATGTTAATTTATCAGGCTAAATGTTTCTGAAATAGAAATGTTGATGGTATGAATTATATGAATTGAAATAAGATATGAATGGGTAATGAAAAGTTTAGGATATAATATATGTTTGTATGCAATGCACTCACCCTGTACATGTGAAATGTGATGACAGGATAAAGAATTTAGTTAAGTTATATGTGTGTTTGAATGTTTTGCGAGGTGAGTTTAATGTTTTAAACCTATGAACTTACTTAGCATATTTAATGCTTACTTCGTCTAATTTTCCTTTCCTTGTATAGATTTTGGCAGAACTCGATAGGCAAACTGATCCACAACTCACACTATCCAACTTCTGTTTGGTAGAATTATTTTAACTCTACGCTGGGTCTAGTGGCATGTATTTAAGGTCTACCATGTGGAAATTGAATGAGAGTTGAATGTTGATGTATTAAACATTTTGTATATATATATTAAAGTGCTCTTTCGTGGTGCTTGTTCAATGTTGGCGTAGACTATTAGTACGCTTGAAATGGAAATAATTGCATGTGTTAATTATGTTAACTTATTTTAGATAACTGGCGGACTATTTGTTCGGATAGCCATAAATTTATAAGAACGCAAGGCGGATAGTCATTTGGTGGATAGATGTGGATGACCATTTTTCTGATGGCGTATTTTGTTTAAAATTTTTTGTATGGAATTATAACACCTTTAAAAATCGATTTCCTTGATGGTTTTGTATGTAAATATCTCTGTTTTGCAATAGCATCCTGTAACTCGGGTCTGACAACCGGGTTGGGTGAGGGGTGTTACAATCACAATTTTGATAAATTGATTAATAAAACAAACATATTAATAATTTTTTTATAATTTTAATTAATACTTTTCATATATAACAAACATTATAATATAACATTCCTAATACCCATATTCCTATCAACCATATTCTATTAAAATCCTAAAATGAACGAGTATTAAATCCCACCTTAAGTCTGGTGCCCCTTTTGATAGATATAAAACATGTCAAGAAGGTTTGACGAGGTATTGTTATGTCACTACTTTTTGTTTAAATAAACAATTTCTTTATCACTAATATATTCAATTTCATTAAAATTCACCACTATTTTAAAATCATGGAAGGTTAAATTCTTCACCTATAAAAGTAAAAATGATTTATTATCTTTTAATTAATTAACAATAAAAATAATTAATATGTAATTTACCTCTTGAACTTGTGCAAATGTATTGAGTTGAAATTTGAATTTTTTGTTGGACTTAGTGCCACAAGGTTAGACCTTTTGTATCACAATTCGTGCGACTTTAGGCGATTTCTTCGATCCAAATCAGTTTAACTTTCGTGAAGTGAGGATTCTCGATAGAAATTCTCCAAGGCATCGAAAATAAGCGGAAGCAACTCAAAGACAAAAGAAAGCTCGAAAGAATAGAATAGCCACAGAAAAACAATGCTCACAAAGTATTTGAGTAAGTGTTCTCAATTAATATTCACTACTAAAGGATGTAATACAATGGGATGATTACAAATGAGAGGGAAACTCTTTATTTATAGTTGAACTCCCCAAAACCTAATGGTATAACTAGCTTTACATCGACAAACGAGATCGAAACCTATCTATAATTAAGGGATTTACATAATCCCCAAAGATTACACAATCAAATTTTATCAAATTATAATCTCCTACAATCTTCTAAGATTATTTTCTATATTTACCAAGGTATCCCTAATTTACAATAAATATTTCACTGGACCACCAATGCTTCAAATAGATGGGCTTCGTTACTTGACCTTCGAATCGGGCCAGTTCAAGTGGGTTAAATGAGCCCTATTTAATAGATTGTACTCTATGAGATACTCTTTGTGCAATGGTCATGGGCTTTGAACCATGGCCTGTGACATTCTCCCCTACCCATTCTCTCAACGCCCTCATTGCATCCTCGGAATGACTCTAGTTTAATTTGCCTCAGAACTTTCTCGATACCTAGTTCGTTTCCCAACTAGTCTCTCTATTGGGTATTCTAGCCCTTCGGAGCCTTTGCCTCGGCTTCCGTTGTCTCCTAACTCGAACTGTTTTGCTCTTTGGTGCATCTTGTTCGTAAGAGCCCATCAATCTTACTTGCCTAGATCGGGATCCCCTTGATCCTCACAAATAGGCTTTGGCATACCCAAATTGAACATCATGTTAACCTTGAGTATTCCCGCTAATTTTGGTTTGTAAGTCCCTCGACTTACCCACTTCAGAACTTTAAAAGGGCCCCTTTGTCTTTGCCAATCCAACGGTAAGTTAAAATGAAAAAAACTAGATAAGTGTTTGAGATGTATCTCACTCGTATCAGTTACCCACTCCAACTGCCCAGTTTGCATCACTACTATACCCCCCAAAGTCTGATGCACAACCCACCTCTCTCTTAGGGGGTAGCTCCACTGATGACTCGATTGGCTTCATATTTTTTTGCCACACCTCTAGCATTTTCGAGGAGGTTTTTATGGTGTTCCATTCTACTAAGCCGATGTTCCTCCCATACGAAACATCCTTTACTAGCTGGATTGTCGACCTCGGTCTCAACCCTTATGTCTTGATTTACCAACACAACATATCGTGGTTGCAGATCATCAAAGATATGATTGCAATTGACAAAAGGAAAAAGACATGCCTTAATCCTGTCAAGGAAGTTTAAGCCAAGAACAAGGTCGTAATCATCTAAGTGGATTACCTTGAAATCTTCTTTGCTCTTCCACTCGATGATTTGTAGCTCCACTCTTTGTGCTATTACCATAATTGGGACCTATTCGAAATTTACCATCTTGATTTTCTTAGTCGATTTTCTAATCGGGATACTAATTTTTCCTGTGACTTTCTTTGATATAAACAAGTTTGATGCTCTCGTATCAACTAGAGCACTCCTTCGACTTTGCGGTGTTTATGTTCACAAACATTAGCCCTACCTGCCTGCTATTCCTCTTTACAGGAGCGAGTATCATTGATCCAAGATTTGATAGCCTTTCCTCTTTAGGCTTCGCTTCCTCTCCTTTGTTTATAGTGACGAACTTGGATCACTTTGGGAAGTCCCACATCCAATGTAGATCACTACACAAGAAGCACGTCATTGGCTTCTTCTCACTCTCTTTGACCTTCTTAGCTTTAACATCACTCACGATTGAACCAAGTCTCATAATTGCTTTATTTGGCTCATCCTCCTCTTCGATAGCAGAAAGTAAATATCATTTCGAATAATACCTCACCATATGCGGACCGTAAAAAAGAAAGCACTTCATTGGTTCATTCAGTTTGTTGTTGGGTTTTCACTTCCTATTCCCACCACTTTACAGTTGCCATCGTTTCCATTTTTGTCCCGTTCTTCCTTATGGTCTCCTCTACCATTGCTATTCTCTTTAGGCTTGGATGTTTCGAACTTTTCTTTCCTCTAATCAAGCTCGACAAAGGACTCTTCCTTAACCATGGCTACAGTAAGCTCAGTGATACCTTGTCAACGCAACTCTGTCGACACTATTTTTTTCCCAAGGCTTCAGCCCATCCTTAAACCAATAGAATTCTTCTTTCTAGTTCAAGTCAAAAATTTGAAGCATCAACTGTTAAACTGCCAAACATACTTTCGAACAATACCTTATTGCATAAGTCGGTGAAACTTAGCCCGAGCCTCCTCCTCGGCATACTGTAGGTAAAACTACTTCTTCAACTCTCTTTGGAATTTCTTCTAAGTCCCAATTGCATTCCTACCACGTTTATTATCTGTGGACCTAGAATGCCACCATAAGAGAGCGACATCAGTAAAATAGATTGAAACGATGTTTACTTTAGTGGCATTATCCTCAATGCCTATCGCACAAAAGTATTGTTCCACTCTCCAGAGAAACTTGTCCACCTCTCTCATGAACCTTGCCCCTTTGAACTCTTTTGGTTTGGGAAAATCAATTGTTCGTTACTTTATTTTTGAAGCCAACATCCTATAACTCAAAGCAGCCTTGTAGATCGTGAGCTCCCCCTTGAACTCTGTAATCTCTTCCTTTAAGGCCATCACCATGGACTCGAGATCATCATCCCACACTATCAGTTTATCCGTGGTGGAACTAAGCATCCATTGCATTGCTTCCACATTGGAACCGAGAGACTCCAACACAACGTTTTTGAGTTGCTCCTTCATTGAGTCCAACTCATCATTGAGTCCATCAACCACCTTGAGTGTCACCTTCATGTTCCCCATGGACTCCTCGAGATTGGTTTCTCGACTTTCCAAAGCCAACAACATGCCCCTCGATCGACTTGTTTTCCTAGCCCTTACGGGTCTCCATTGGCTCAATCTGATCGATAACTTCTTTAATCATCTTGATTGGTGCCTTCGCAACCTTAGCTCGGATACCAACTATCACGGGGTCTCACAATCTGTATGGTCTTAAGTGATTTTTTTGATCCAAATGCGCCTAAGTTAGCCTAACTCTCTGGAATTGAGAATTCTCGATAAAAATTTTCCATAAAAATTTTCCAAGGCACCGAAAATAAGCGAAAGTAACTCAAAGATAAAAAGAAAGCTCGAAATAATAAAATAGCCATAGAAAAGCAATGCTCGCAAAGTGTTTGAGTAAATGCTCTCAATTAGTGTTCACTACTAAAGAATGGAATACAATGGGATGATTACAAATGAGGGGGAAACTCTCTATTTATAGTTGAGCTCCCCCCAATGGTACAACTAGCTTTACATCGATGGACAAGATCGAAACCTATCTACAATTAATGGATTTACATAATCCCCAAAGATTACACAATCAAATCTTATCAGGTTATAATCTCCTACAATCTTCTAAAATTACTTTCTATATTTACCAAGGTAGCCCTAATTTACCATATGTGTTACACTGGGCCACCAATGCTTCAAATAGATGGACTTCAGCACTTGTTCTTCAAATCAGGTCAATTCAAGTGGGTTAAATGAACCCCATTTAATAGATTGACCTCCATGAGACGCTCTTTGTGCAATGGTTATGGTTTTGAACTGCAGCCTGTGATACTAGTTGGTATTGGAACTTATATTTCGCCATTTAGGTTGGCACCTTCGCACTAACAATGTTAGTTTATGTTGACATGATACTGATGACCAATCTGATGGTGACATGTGTCAATCTCTCAGTATGACTCGTGCAAAAAATTAATTTAAAAATATTTAAAAATATATAAATTAATAAAAAAAATATACTCTTTTCCCATCAAGAATGAACCTGAACAAAAAGTTGTCCAAATACAATTGAATTTGGACAATTGTTTATCTAAATTCATTCTAGATGTATTTTTAGTAAATTTATATGTTTTTAATTTTTTATTATAAAATATTAGGTTATTATTATCTTCCAATTAAAATATATATAAAATTTGAAAAATATATGAATTAATAAAGATAAAAAAGTTTTTACATCAAGAATGAACCTAGATAGATGGTTGTGCAAATTCAAATGCACGACAATATTTTGTCTAGATTCATCGTAGATATGCTTTTTAGTTCTTTTATATATTTATACATTTTTATAAATTTATAAATTTATAAATTTATAGTTTTTTATATATTTATATATTTTTATAAAATTATAAAATTTTTATTTATATATATTATATTGTACATTTTTATATAATTTTCAAAATATTATAAACTTTTTATATATTTTTATTTGTATATATTTAAATTTTTTTTGGTGAATTACAAGAATAGGGCAAAGCCCAAATAACTAGTGCAACTAGTGCGACTAGATATTTTATAAAAAGTAAAAAAAAATAAACTTACGAAAAAATATATCTAGAATAAAATTGGACAAATAAAAGTCCAGATTTAGATATATTTGGACAACAATTTGTCTATGTTCATTGTTGATGTGAAAAAAAATACTTTTTTTATTAATATATAGTTTTTTTTTTAATTTTTTAAATTAAGTCCGTCATATGCCATATTGGGAGACTGATATGTGTCACAACTAAATTGTCCATCAATATCACACGTCAGCACAAACTAATAGTGTTAGTGTAGAGGTACCAACTTGGGTGAGGAATGCAAAATCAAGTAAAATTCAATTTGAATCGAACTCAAAACTTGAAAAAATTAAATAAATTAATTTAATTAACTCAAAATTTAAATTTTTATAAATTTTAAAATCTCATCATTCCTACTTTCTTAAATTAAAATAATAATAAAAACCTCAAAAAGAGGAAAAGAAACATATAGCTTTTCATTGAGGCCCATGGATATTTTCATGCCCCCTCAAATAATAGCAGCCCAAGTTTTGGTGCACCGACACTAATTTTCAATGTAAAACTACTACCAAGATTTTGCTTCTTAAAAACATTAAAATCATGTGATCTTCTAGAAGAATAACAAAAAGATTTATGCCCAAATATTGAAATAAAATAATTCATAATATTTTATATACATTCTTTTACATTTCTGTTGATATAAAATATCATACAAATAAAATACTTTTTACTTTGAAAAAAATTATTGAGTTACATTAAAATTTTCTTTTATAATTATAATATATATAATATAAATTTATACTTTATATGTATGAATTTGGAAAAATGAATACAAATTGAAATAATGTACGAAGATAATGTTTGATGTTGCAGATTATATAAAATAGGGACGTCATGTCATATGTATCACTTTTTCAATAGTTTTATGCCACATTAGTATTTTCATACTATATTTTAGCTTTTTTTGGTAAAACAAACGAAAAATTACATCAGATTCATTTGATCTATCGCTCCCTTAGCTTTATATTGAAAAAGAACTTGTGAGACAGTATGAGGATACTCATCATAAAATTAGAGACCTGTCCTTCCTTATGAGTTCAATTTAGTCAAACAGTTGGCTACATAATTGAAAAAGAATAATATCTTTGTTTTATTTGTTATTTAATTAAATACCAAAACAATGGAGATAATCCTTTCCTTTCCAAATGATGAAGCATCATTTCAGGATTTCACTTTCTATTGTTGGAGTGTCAAAGTTGAAAAAATTTACAATACCATAAATTAATTAATTAATTAAAAGGTTTTCATTTTTTAAATTTCAAATCAATTTTGCCTAAATCAAACAGTGGCATTTTCGCTATTTAAATCAAGACCCAGGGTGTTATTTACAAAAAAATAAAAATAAAAAAACCATAAATGATCTCGTGCCTGCCGGCCTCGGTCGGTTTTTCCTTTTAAAATAGCCTATACGGTGTCGTTTGAATTTTGACTTTATTTAATTATTATATACATAGTCTCTCCGTTTTCACTGGGCAGTCTTAAATGCAAGTCACGGTGTTTGCTGATCACATTGCTTTCTCTCTCTACTGGTACTCTTTCTCTCTCTAGTTCTTTTTGGTAATTTTTTGAAAATATAATTTTGGAAGAAAATTAAGAATCCACGGCATATTTCTTGGCGAATTTTTTTATATATAATTCTTTGCTTTTAGTTTCATTTTCTATTTTTAATGTAATTTAATGTGACTACATTTTCGATTTCTAGATCTCTATGCTTGCTTTGATTTTTATTTTAGTTACTTAAAATTATTTTGTTGTGGAAATTTCATAATTTGTGCTAATTAGTGGATTTTCATTTGTATTGAATCGAATTAACAGAGATTTAGTTAGGTTTACTTGTATTGAATCAAATTAACATAGATTTAGTTAGGTTTATTTGTGCTAATTAGTTGATTGTATCTGCATTGTGAAGAATTCCTGTGCAAAAGTTTATGCATTAATATTTTAATTACATACTTTTTATTTATGTGGATTTTTTTTTGTCTCTGGTGAAATGATGCTAAATTTGGTTGAATTGAGGTTTCAGAGTCATTAATTAGTGTAATGCTTTCGGATTTTGGTTATGATTTGGTGTTCAATTTGTATAAAATGGCAATTTGCAATGGAAGTAGTAATTATGGTTGAATCTGTGAACTGTGGGTTAAAACTTTTTGGCAGTCAGGCCGTACGATGAGCATTATAGGAACAAGCCTTTAAAAATGAGAAGAAATTTGTAGAGTGAAACATGCAAAAGCACTAAAACTATGAAGAGTTGCTTTGATTGCTATGTTTTACTGTACTTTTCAGCAATGTAAATCTCTAAGCCAAGTAATTAATTTTATTTCGTTGTCAATTTGTAAGGTCGTACATAGTTTATCACTGTCATAGGCTCATAGTTGAATATGTTGATGCTTATCTATTCTTTCCTTTTGGTTTCAGAGTTTAATTTCTATGATGTCGGGGAATGCTCTAAGAGATCTCAATACTTTACCTGCATCCGAGAGAAAGAATGACAGCTCTAGTAAAGGTAATTTTACTAAGACTTGCAATGGAAACACAATTGAAAATGTTGAAGAGCTGCAGAAGAAAAACCCTTCCTCTGTTTGCATAAACGGAGGTGAAACTGTAAATGCTGCGGTAGAGGGAGCTAATTTGGAAGTTGAATATATTGAGTCTGAGAACTTGGGTGATCTAGAAGATGTTAATACCTGTCTTGAGGTAAAACTTTCTATTTTCTAATTCTTACGCTTCGTTTTGGATTTTTGGTGATCTACCATTTGCTAATACGGGTATTTACCTATATCAGAAGCTCTTACCTGGACTTGAATCCAAAGATTGGGTTTTGGTTGTTGAAACTCTCAACAATGTTCGCCGATTATCAATATTCCATAGGGAAGAAATGCATAGTATGCTGTAAGTCTAAGTTCTTGAATGATTATTTGACTGGAAATACTAGAGGATGGGGTTTTAATCTGATTTTCCATCAGTTAAGTCAGTTGTTCCCTTGGATTTAATTTGACTAATGTATTTTTCTTTATTGTTCTTATGTGCAGGGGTGATTTGATCCCACTTGTAGTCAAATCCTTGAAGAATCCAAGAAGTGCTGTTTGTAAAACTGCAATTATGACATCTGCAGACATCTTCAGTGCATATAATGATGATTTGATTGAGTTTTTGGATCCCCTGGTACTTTCACAATTTCTAAGATTTACTGCCACGTTTGTCTGGGTGCTTGTGTGCATTTTGGATGGTACACTACCATCTTTTTATTTTTCCCCTCTGTGAACCTTTCTTCATTTTGGGGTACAAGTGAACAAGTTCCTACCTTTCTGATTTGTGCAAATTTTGTTGCTACAGCTTGTACAGCTTCTTCTTAAGTCTTCACAAGACAAAAGGTTTGTATGTGAGGCAGCTGAGAGAGCTTTAGAGGTCATGACTACTTCTGTCTTCCCTATGTCGTTGTTGCCCAAGTTGCAACCCTATCTTAAGAACAGAAATCCACGAATTCGAGCTAAGGCATCGATGTGCTTTAGTCGCAGTGTTCCACGACTGGTAGGCAAATGATATCTGAAACGGTTAAGGCTATTCCAATTTGTGCCACATTAAACATTTAAATTTCAATTAACTAAATATTTTTTTCTTCTTGGCTTTGACAGGGTGTTGAAGGAATTCAAGAATATGGAATCGACAAACTGATACAAGTAGCTGCATCACAGCTTAGTGACCAGCTCCCAGAGTCTCGTGAGGCTGCTCGAACCCTTCTATTAGAGCTGCAAACTGTATATGAGAAATCCAATGGACTCTCAACAACAATACCCGAACAACCAGAGATGAACTCTTGGGAGCATTTTTGTCAGTCAAAACTCTCTCCTTTAAGTGCACAAGCAGTGCTTCGGGTGACAAACATAGCTCGCGAAGGCCTCGTTATTGGTTCCTAACAGTGAGTTCTTATATACATGTGTGTAGCAGGTAATGTTATCTTCTTTTTTATTTTCAATTTACCCATATATATGAGATTTAGTGTGCAGACTGCAGAGTCTACACACCACAGTCACCTTTTATTGCTTTGGTTTTGGTTTTATCTTTTTTTTTTTAATTTTTTCCTTGTAAATCCTCCTGAATCATCGAGATGTCTTCGATCGTGGTTAAAAAGTAGTATAAATATGATTGAGCCTTCTTGCTTTGTTATGGTAGATGTTACATAATGTATGTAAATACATATTTGGGTGACTTTATGATTGCAATTGCAGATCTAAAAGACCCAAATAATTTATGTGAATCAATATTGAGTGCTGGTTTAAGATGTGTGGATTTTAGTTTAGATGTCTTAATCACATGTTAACATCTTTAATATAATATTGTCACCAAAATTGGAGCTAGTCTAAAGGTTTCCAATAAAATAGCCATTTTTATTCCCTCTTTGTCACTCTCTCAGCTACCAGATTTGGATGGTTGCTAATGCCATAGCTGGATCAGATCTAAGACGAGTGTCGGATTTAGATATAAGTCTGACTTTATGTTCGACAAGATTACTTTTTAATTTTAAATTTCTTTTTCTTCAGCATTTTAGCATTTACTAATTCTAATACCTGTAACGGACCTTAATAATGCTAAAAAGGATGCTGCAACCACCAATGCTAAAATCTGGAAAAAAAAAAAAAACCTTATAAAAACTTTTAATTGGAACTCATGACTGGTACTTCAAGGATTGACAAATTAAGTTTTGTCACGTTCAGAGGATGGGAACAAAGTTGCTGAAGGTAGATGGAGGTGGAGTAGATCAATTGGTGGTTCACCATTTTACGTGAAAAGTTTGTTGGAAGAGGATATCTGTTAGTCAATAATGAAAAAGAAAAAAGAACAGGCAATAATTTAGCTGCTGCTGTAGGCATGGTCTAAGCTTATTTTATACCAAAAAAAGATATTAAACATAATCAAATCAAATTTCTATGAAGTCTTTTAAAGTTATTTTTAAACAATTAAATAAAAATATAATGGTGTTGGAATTGAATAATTATGGTTTTTAATTTGTAAACCGAATTTTCTCAAAATTTTTTCCTTGGTAGGTCCGGTGATGATAAACAGTTGTCTCTTCACTTTCACTTGGTGGGCACGTAATTCGTCACGGAAGAGCGGCACAAAATGGGGGAAAAAAAAAGTGGTCAAAACACACGTAAAATAAAGAGACAAATAAAAGTTTGAATCATCACTCTTCCTATGATTTTGTTTCCACCTCTAAAACCTGGTCTCTTTTTTATTTTTTGCCACCTACTCCATCACGAAATTTAACCATTCCACATTAAAATATCCATTAAATCATTTTCATTCTTGCAAAAAAAAAAAAAAGTGACCAGATTCAGATCACCCTCTGATTCATGTTTTGAACTATCTTTGTTTTGTCCTATGAATAATCACATGGTAATTTGTGGCAACCTTTCCTGCAATAAAAGATTTTTATGTTAATGGGCATTATCATCGCTGTGATTCTTCTGTTTCTTGGCATTGGAGTGCTGGTTTTAGTCCATTTATGTATAGTAGGCAGATCCTTCATCATTAGACGATTTCGTAACCCTTCGAGATTTGACACAAACAACAATAGCAACACGAACCCAACCATGTCCGAGGACGATGTTCAAAAGCTTCCATGTTATGATTACAGTGCAAAAGAGAAAGAAAACAGCACTTGTTTTCAAGTCCTGGATTGTGCTATCTGCTTGGAAGACTTCAAGATGGGTGAAAAATGTAGGCTTTTGCCACTTTGCAAGCATAGTTTCCATGCTGAATGTGTGGATTCATGGCTTCTGAGGAACCCCATTTGCCCCGTTTGTCGAACCGGTGCCGGTTCAGGCGAGTCCGAATCAGATTTAGGTTGCTGAGCCAGTCATCAGAGTGAAGATTTTATTGAGCTGAAAGACCATAGCAGGGAAAGTTGCCATTTCAATGATGTTTAGAATTGAAGTGAGAAATTCGACATAAACCAAACCATGTTCGAGGATGGCGACACAAACCGAACCGAACGCTTGGAAAGACTTGAAGATGGGTGAAAAATGCAGGCTTATACCACTTTGCAACCACAGTTTCCATTCTGAGTGTGTGGATTCATGGTTCTTGAGGAACCCCATTTGCCCTGTTTGTCGAACCGGTGGTCGGTTTTTGGTCACAGTGAAGAATGATCATAGTGAAAGTAGCCGAAATTTTGATTTAAAATTTAATTTGAAAGACGGTTTCTTGTTTTTCGCATATTCTTTTTGGATGATCCATAGCTTTTTGTTAATTTTTCTTTAATATTTTGGGAGGAGAATGAGGCTGCTTAATGACAAATTCAATATAGACTAACAAATTGATAATGTTTATGTTGTATGAAGTATGTATATATTTATAGGATTTGTGATTTCTCCGTGATAGCCCATATTGAGATTTTAACTTAAAACTTATGATATCAGTACATCTTAAGGTCTCACTGAATTGATTATTATTAAATTCATGTACGTGAATAGCAATAGGACATATATACCTATATTATGTTACCACTTTTAACGTTTTGGTCTCATATTGAAAAATTTTTGAGTTTAGTCCGTAAAGCGTAAGGTTATTAGTTATGTGTTCATGGATTTGATTATCACTGATGTCTTTTTTTGTGAGTTAAACTTATAAATAAATCATGTTATATGATTGGATTATCTACAAGACCATATTTAATATTTATGAATGATTTATGAATTACTTGTTTACTATTCAAATTTATCATCTAATCAATGATTGATTGATGTCACGTCTCTCTTATTTGTTAGCTCATGTTTGATAAGTTATGTAAAAGCTTCTCTTGTTAGAAAGAGATGGATCCTTTTTGCGCCACTTAGCATTACTATGCTAGCAAGTAGGGTTTTGAGTCGTAAGGAGTCTAAGCTCGTGGCCATTGAAGTCGGTGCTCTTATGGGTCTCTTCTTGGACTATAAATAAATTAAAATTTTAGGTGAATACTGTGAGGAAATGTCTCATATTTCCAACTGAAATATTCTTTGGAGTGTCTTACAAGCTAGTTTAAAAGTAAAAATGATGAAACTGTGATTTCTCAGGCAAGCTGTAGTTTTGTTGTCTTGTGTTGTGTAAGGAAGTGTTTAACAGGATCTATTAGCATAAAAAGTCAAACCCAAAAACTGGCTCAGTCTCTGCTTTAAGATTTGTTGGCTATGGCCGGCATGCATGCATGCATGGGATGCTAATACAATGTTACCATTCCATTACTTTATTTATATCACCTTTTTTATAAATCTGAAATTCAATGCAACAAGACAAACAAAATAATATGATACTCTGAAACTTGATCCTTAAATCTCAAATGTTTACCATTCAAAGCTTCATTAAGCTCCGAATCCATGAAAAAGGCCACAAATGTCTGGGTTTTCATCTTCATAATCATTGTCAACGTTGCATTTTCCCAGAAAACAAACTGTACCCTTGATTTCGAGTTCAAAGTTGCCTCAAATTCAAGCAATGAGAATGGCGATTGGGGTGGATTTCTTAACCAAAACCATTGTGGAACCACATTCAATGGCTACCTCAAAGCATTGGGGGTTAGAGCAAATCAAACTGGGTTTATATTCTTGGATTCAAGTGAGCAAACGAGGTGCTTGAATTCAATGAAAAGATTCGATTGTGGGATGGAGAAGCTAACATCGGGTGGTGGGGGATGCTCCAATTATTCGACGGCCGATGTTGAACAAAAACTGGGGAATGAGCTGCGGAGTTTGAGTGAAAATTGTAGGTTTGCTTCATGTGGTTCGTGTGTTAGAAGCTGGGAATCCATTAATGGAGGGTCGAATTTAGAAGAGTCGATGATTTGCAGGTTTGCGGTGCTGGTTTCATTGACAAGTCTTAAGGTTGAAGATGAGGAGAATATTCAAAGGATTTATGAATGCCTTTCCAATAACACCCGCGTTTATGGAGGTAACAGGTTCTCTCTTTCAATACAAATTATAAACGCATAATCACTAATTTGTCTTTAACATTTACATTTTTATCAATTTAGCCCTTATTCTTTTCTTAAAAGACTTAAAATTGATATTAATCTTACAAAAAAGTTGAATTGTTGTTTCTTTAATGGAAATTCCAACTAAAATATTAATTAAAGATGGCAACTTGCATGTCAATCCACATGCATTTCATGCTTTTTTTTTTGAATTTTTATGAACTTTATATATATTGAATTATTTTTTTGAATATTTTTAAAATTTTTAAATAATTTGACTTGACAAATAACACAAATAATATCATGCCAAACCAATATTTTTATTTAAAGAAGCGATTTTCAATTATTTTGAAAGGTAAATTATCAAAATTAATTAAAAAAGAGGGTCAAATCGATAAAAATATAAAAGTTGAACGCTAAATTTAATATTATGCCAATTATAAAACACAAATTTAGAGATTTGAATATTTATTCCATATAATTAAAATCGAATGGGATTGAACAATTTGGTTGAATCGAAAATTGACATGAACTAGTTGAATCAAGAATTATACCAATTTTTAAATTTTTTTAATGATATATTTAATCCAACTTCTGTTCACAGAGAAGGAAGAATTAACAAAGAAATCAAAAGTAAAAAGGGGTATTTGGATTCTAATTGGATGCACAGTGGGGTTTGTTGTCATTATTGTTACAGTCATCATCTTCTCCAAGACATGTTGTAAATCAAAACCATCCTTCAAAACACATGGTATGTATATATATTTCAAAACATCAGTTGTTTCTTAAATTGTTCATATCTAAACTAATTCAATTCTAATATTTTTGAAGCAATTAAGGATGTTTTATTGAAGAAACCAGGTTGTCCAAAATTCCCAATCAAAGAGGTTTATTTTGCTACCAACAGTTTAGATGAATCAAATTTCATTGGTGAAGGAACTGCTGGTAAGTACTGGCTTGATTGGTTGGTTTTTCTATTTCTTTTTAACATTGCAAGATTGAGTACCTTCTTGGATCTAGGGCTATAGGCTATAATTGAGTCAACCTGAGGTGGAAAAGTAAGAAGCTCGACTCGAAATCTGTACTTGAAATTCAGTTTGAGTTTGATTGAATATCACTATAAAAGTTCGAACTCGGCTCAAAGTAAAATCGGGTTATTGAAGTCCGTTTATATGATTTACATACTCGAGCACAAGTTTGAGCTTGAGTTCAAACTCATTTCATATACAAAATTTTTATATGCAAAAATAGGGTGAATGATAAGAGTAATACAATTTGAACCCGTACCAAACAGATATCTAACAAAAACTTTAATCACCACCCCATACAAGTCTAGACTTTATACTAATTCTTTTAAGATTTTAGATTTAAAATTTAAGCATATATACATTAAGGGTAAAGTAGTAATTTAATATAAAACACATTATAAATAAATAAATACTGCCGGTTTAATCTCAAGAATTGCTCAAATCAAGTATTAAGGTACTCAAACTTAGCTTACTTAATAGTTCGAACTCAACTCAATAATGACTAAATCAAATTCGAATTCTTTTAGTTTTTTTAGTCAAACTTGAATAACACTGTATCTCAAAATGGGATGAATAAACAATATAATCATTTTAAATTTCGTCCATCTCATTCTCATGGTTGTAGATATTAATTCAATTTATGTATATATATCGGGAAAGGTGTATAAAGGCATACTATCAAACAAGGAGCATGTTGCAATAAAGCACATTATAAAGGATGGAAAGGTGGAGACATTTGTGAGGGAAGTTACAAGTTTATCTCACATCAACCATCCAAACCTTGTGAGATTGGTTGGTTATTGTTCAAGTAAACAACATTGCTTCCTCATATATGAACTCTGCCCTAATGGGAACCTTGCAAATTGGCTATTTGGTATGTTTCTTGTTTTTTGGTTCAATTTCTTGCCATTTGTCAATAACACTGAATTGAAATATGGGTTATAACAGGGAAAGACAGGGTGCTTTCATGGATCAAGAGGCTGGAGATCGCGGTCGGCAGTGCTCGAGGTCTTCAGTTTCTCCATACATATTCTGAAGGCTGCATAGTTCATCGTGATATCAAGGTCAGTCAACGTAGTTTCTCTCCAATAATATCGCAAAATCAAGTTATGATGGGTTTTAGTGTCTAACTTTGCAGCCAACAAACATTCTGTTGGGGCCAAACTTTGAACCGAAGCTGTCGGATTTTGGGTTATGTAAGGTGATTGAAATTGGTGAAACCTATGTGAGCTCCGAAGTTAGAGGAACATTCGGGTATGTCGATCCTGAATATCAAAACGATCGCCGAGTCAATTCATCTGGCGATGTTTTCAGCTTTGGAGTTGTGTTGCTCCAGATCCTGTCGGGGAAGAAGGTTTTCAATTTGAACCTGGAAAAACCAATCCCCTTGAATAAAATGGTCAGCAACCCTATCCTAATATTTACGATACCAACAGAAAAATGATGAGTTTGAGCACCATATATGGTATAATAGAAGCTTAGTGCTGAATTTGACAGGCCAGAATCCTAAGAAGAGGTGGGAGTGTACAACGATTTGCAGACCCAAAACTTGAAGGCCAATCCTCAATGGAAGCTTTTGACATAACATTCAAGCTGGCACTCTCATGCACATCACTCAAACAACAACGACCATCAATGGAGCAAGTTGTTGTCAACTTAGAGAAGGCCCTTCACATTTCAACAATGGCCACTGCTTCAACTCCACAAACCACACCCTAACTCACCAATACTTTTCAATTCTCATCTATAATTCTTGGCCTTTTTATAAAATTTCGAGGGTTAATGTAGTAGAAAAATATACCTTTAAACGAATTTATTTGATAAATTAGGAGACAATTAATAAAATAACTAAAAAAATATGTAATTTATAAAAGTAGAGGATTAACCAGGAAATATGTATTGTCTTTTTTTTTTGAGTTTCTTAGTTGATGTTATAAAGGTAAAGCGTTTGCAGCAAACTATTTTATGTGTAGAACAATTAAGAAATACTATTTTCAGGATATAATGCTTTTACTTTTCCGTTTATTCTGTTTATGTATGTATGATCAATCTTATTATAAGTTCTAGTCATATCTATTTTTTTTGACACAATGTTTAAAACTATCAATAACCACTCTCCAACCCATAAATAGGAGTATAATGCGCTTCAGCACACTCTGACCCGCATCCTCCTGCATTAGTAACAATGCCCATACCAATCGAGCTAAGACTCAATGGACCCGTTTATATATATATTGTATTTTTATTGTTGTATATATACATATATATATAAATAACATAAAATTTTAAGAAAATATAGTTTATTTGAATATATAATATTAATATGTTATTTTTTGGGGCTTGCAACATGTCTAACCTTATTGTCCAAGGCTGATATTGCTAAGAAGAAGGGAAAAGGACAAAGTCTCCTCCTCCACCACCTAAAGCCAAAAAGCAAAAGAAAGTAGTTGGGAAATGAGGCACCAAGGTTGTTGACTAAAACATGCAGGAATAGAATGAATTGTCTTCAAAGGAAGCACTTGATTGAAGAAAAGAATATCAACCTTGAAGACTTTATTAAAGCTAATGCAGTAAGATTTGTTAAGAACATTATGCTGGGTGTTCTATGCTCATCTGAAGTAGGATTGTGCTAATTTTATCTCAAAGAACTATATGAAGGTTTATTTTCATAGGGTATATTTTGAGTTTAACCCTTCTATTATTATTGATTTTGTACAAAATTTCTGAACAAGAGAACAGGTGTAATGCCCCGATTTTTGGGAAGTTTAGTTTTGAGCAGGATTTCCTAAATCGAGAGATTTCTAGGAATGGGCAAGGTGTTGGTTTAGAGGTTTATTAGTAGACTGATATAATGCTTATATACTAGTTTGTAAGAATAGCAAAATTGTTGGGGTCAATGTGTAGAAACTAGAAAGTGGGATTGGAAGAGGTGAGGTCCTTAAATTGTTATTTTACCAAGTCCAATTAGGCAAAATTTTCACGAAAACTATCTTTGAAAATATCAAATATTATTATATGTGTGAATAGAAAGGAAACAAGAGGAAACTGGCGCACAGTCATTCCTTATAGTTTTAGGTTATATATATATATATATATATAGTTGGAATGGAAAGGGCATTATTGCTGTTGTTTCTAATTTCTTTAATAAAAATTTTCTCTTATTGTTCTTTGTAGATAGTTTTTATCTAGTTTTAGATTTATAATTGATTCGGAGTTTAGACTGTGAGACTTTGAATTCATATTTAAGATTTTCTACATCGGTATTTATTAATTTGTTGGTTTAGGGATAGGCTCAATAGTCTCACAATATCGTTTTAGCGAAAAAATGGTACCCATCGATTCAGTGTTGGATGACATAAAGTTAGTGAATTGATATGATCCGTAATTGTTGCATTTACAACATCAAACAATAAATTGACGTGACCAATTGAGTGAGTGGTTGGATCCGTCAAGAAAGTTAATGATCAATTGAGTTGGGTTCTTCTAGTTTGTAAGGTTGCCGAAGAATCAAATCGTGGAAGTTGTTTTAAAGGTTATTCACTTAGTAAGGGTTAGCCTTCGAGTTGTTCCTGTAGTTAATCCACTACTATGGAAAAATTAGGAGGTTTGAGGTTGTTCTTCTACCTTTATATTTGACTTATCTTCGACCTCTATAATCGACTTATCGATTGGAGGATAAAACCCATTGTTCGAGATCAATTCAAAGTCAGAGTCAAAATCGCGCCTGAGGCTAGAGTTTTCATTTATTTGTTTAATTTAAATTTAATTTCGTTTTACTTATTTTTATTTTGCTTTTCATTTATTTTAAATTTAAATTTAATCCGCTTTTCTTTAATTTCACATATTTGTCTAATTTTGGTCATAGTCAGTCCAATTTTAGTGGGATTGACCATTGCAATTTTAATTTAATTTCGATTTAGGTGTAGGAATTTTTTTTTTGGTGGATTCAACACCCATCAACTATAATGTGTTAATCATTTATGCATAATGATACTAAAAGTTGATTGGTTGATAAATGCTTTATTAAACATTATTGACAATGATTCAAATATAGTTGGTGTGCTATAGAATTGTTATATTGAGAGATGAAGCATGACACTTGTGTGCATTATTACTAGCGCTTATGTACATTCATATGTGACACTTGTGTGTAGTCTTAATGTGTTAGAGGAAGTCATATTACACGTGCACCATTTTTGCTAATTTGGCACTTGTACACACCTATGTGGAGTGTTAGTGGATCGATCTGTGTATTTATTCTTGCTTCACAATTGATTAATTGGGACAATATCATAAATAAATTTAAATGTTATATCAAATAATTTGAAAATAATTTACCAACAAACACAATGTTTAGTGATATGTATTTAAAAAGTTTTGAGGTAACATTTAAAGTGCCTTCGAGATATATGAATTTTATGGAATATTGTTAAATTACTATAGTAGTTTGAGGGCTTTTTTTAATATATTAACCTTTTTAAAAAATTATTTTAATATTGATTTTTGGTTGAATATAAAATTTTTATTCCATTCTTGTTTATATATTTTGGTTTTAAGATCAAAGAAAAGAACAAAGACTATGAATTATGTTTTTGCAAGGCATAAAAAATATTCGTCTTTTGCTAGAGTTGTGTAACTCAAATTCATGTTAAAGAAATAAAATATAGTGGCAAAATAGGGAGATCTTGATAGAGGGTTACGCGCGGACCAAGATCGAGTTGTCAAGTCACGGGAAAACTCCTACGAGGCCCTAAACAATCAGATCTGAACCAAACAGAAAATTAAAGTTAGATGCGAATTAGATCTGAAATAAACGATTAATAAACAACAAGAAACAAAGACACCCTTAGAGATGGTTATTCTTGGAAGCCAAGAATCGAATTGTGCTTAGGCAATGATTTCCCAACAGCCGACCCTATCAATTACGAAAGAAACAAAACAAATCAGTTTTCAAATCAAAGGAAAAACAATCAGAAATTTAATTGAATATTAGGAATTGGAATGGCAAGAAGAAAAGAAATAAAATAGATGGATCAAACGATTTTGGAAGTATAGAAGGAATGCGAATCTGCCAACAAATCAATTCGGCAAAGAATGCCCAAATTCCAGCAGCCGAATTTCACCCAAAAAGAGGAGGCAGTAATCGGCAAGAACCCTAGAAATTAGGGAATTTTTGGTCGATTCTCTACTGCCAAGAATGGGACCGATTAGATGAAGAGTTCTTGGAGTTTAAACAAGGCTGAAAACACAAATAAGAACAGCAAAGAGATTAGATAAAGATTCGGCACAAACATAAATAAAGAAAAGAAATTGAACAGCAAGTAATTAAAGATAGGTCCTAAGAAGCCTTGAAATCCTGAAAGATTTCACAACTCCCTTCAAACGGCTCTAATCTCCCCTCTAAAGAGTATCAATGGAAAGAAGAAGGCTGAAGATGGCTCCCACAATCAAAAGATTGTTAAAACAACTTCTAAAGAAAACTCAAGAGAGAATTCTTGGAGAAAACCTCAAAGAAAATTCTGCACTCAACAAATCTGAAATTTCAATAAAATTCTAAATAGTGAATACAAGGGTGGCTGGCCATGCCTTTAAATAGGCCTTAGACTAATCCTAATCTTATTAGAAAACTTGAAAATTAAACCTAATTAATAAAAATAATAGGCAAATTCGGCCATGCACTTAAATGGACTGTTTTGGGCCGAATTTTAACATGTAATATTCCTAAAGCCTAAAATTTAAATTAACAATTAAAATGTTTACAAATTGGGCCCTTTGACAATTTGGCCTGATTTTCAACTAAATATGAGTGTATTTCTTGATTGGGCTTGGAATATTCTTATTGGGCCTTGCCTTCAAGAACTTGGGCTTGTGATCCATCTTTTACCGAAATTGAGTCGTTGATGCTCGTGACGGAGATCCAATGCGCTTTGGCTGCAAGATTCGGTTTCTTGGACCAAGATTTCTAAGATTTGAAATCTTGATTTTCTTGATTCTTGAAATCGCTCCAAACAACAAAATTGGGCCAATATTCGGTTTCTTGATTTTCTTGAAAATAAGAAAGTGAATCTTGATTTTCTCGTTCTGTTGTGTACGCATCTAAGGTCTTGCTAACGAACTCCTGAATGGTCCCAATTAGTTTGGAACGCATTTGTCGGGCCTTTGATCTCGTTATTGGGCCTTGTGGTAATTTGAGCCCACCGCGTTCTTGAACTTGGGTTGGGCCTTTGTGACTTGTATCAGATCTGTATAGGCTGCACAAGTGGAATCCATATACAAGCACACTTCTTCTATTTTATATTGATTATACAAGTAGAATCCGTATAGAACTTCTCTCATTCTATTTGAAATTGATTAGAATAATGTTTCTCAGCCTATAAATAAAAGTTGTATCATTCGAATTTCAGTGTTAGTGAATTTTCTTCTCCTTTATCCGTGATTTTTCCCAAAAGAATTTCTACGTAAAATCTGTGTGTTCATTGTAATAACCCAAATTTTCCCGGCCCAAATCAGAAATAAATAAACAAAAATATATAAAAAATAAAAATAAAAACAAAAATTACTAAAAGTCCATCAGTCCATAGTTACAAACCCAAGTTACAAAGGCCCAATTTCAAAACACCCAAAATTTAAACCCAGACCTAAAATAGACCCTAAACCCGACGTAAACAGACCCCCAAACCTGTCAACTGAACCTAAATGGATCCTAACTTGGATGCAATTGGCTAAACCTGGATCACCAGGTCCAAAATGCAACCGAATACCCCTAGCCCAAAACCAAAACGAATAGGAAACCCTAGGGTTTCGGAAATGGCACGAGCGCCGCAACAGTGACCTTCAGCACCGCTCTCCCCAGCCACGCACACCTCCATACGTGCCACGTCTGCGCCTCCGTACACGCCACGTCCCTCGCCGTACGCCGTACCTGCAAATAGAGCCAAACAACGCAGCAGAAAGGAGAAAAATTGTATTTCATTTTTTGATGTTGTTTTATTTTTTTTCTTTCTTCCAGCCTATAAAACAGAAGGCTAAACCTATGTAATTTTTTTAGACACACACACATATATCAATAGACAAAAGAATCAAAAAGGGATAGACGGAGTTTTGAAGGTGTTTTTTCCTTCTTTTTCTCTCTGCGTTTCTTCTTTTTCTGTTTTTTTCTTTATTATTATTCGGGCATAAAAAAGGGAGAAAGAGGAGGTGTCAAGGTTGAGAGACTTACCTGGTGGTCGGTCTTTTGCTCCTTCCATCGCGATCGTAAACGGGTGAGGGATCGGGACCTCCAGACGTTAATCCGTCGAGCGGCGTGCAGAGGGGGGTTTTTGGCTTAGGGTTTGCAAGTCTGCTGAGAGTGGCTTAGTGCCTTGTTTTTTGGGTTTTATGCGTGATATGAAACGACGCCGTTTAGCGGTCTTTGACCCGCGCGGTGACCCGACCCGAGGGAAGGATCCGCGCGTTTTGGGTCTGATGGGATTATTACGCAACAAGCCCCTCCGCATTTTTTTTTCATTTCAATCCGATTTTTTATTTGTTTTTTTATTGTTATCTCATATTTAGTTCCAATTTCAATTGGGTCCATGATTAAACGACATCGTTTTCGATGATTAGGTTTGGGTGCCTAGATTTATGCGCTTAATTGCTACAATGGTCCCTTTAATTTTAAGCCGTTCTCAATTCGTTTGTTTATCTATTTATTTCAAATCAGCCCTTTAAATTTTGTTTGATTTCGAAATAGGTCCACTTTTATTAAATTAATTGATTTATTGTTATTATTTTTATTATTAGTCTTTTATTTTTATTTTTTTCTCTTAATCTTATTATATAGATCCTTTTATTTTATTATAAGATATTATTTTATGTTTTTAGGTATTATTATTTTATTTTGTTATACATTGCTATATTGTCTTAGTACAATTTATACTTTTTTATTTCATATATGTATATATATACATTTAACTTCAATTTTTTTTATAATAATATCTCAAGTTTTATATATATATATATATGTTAATATCATATTAAATTATTCATAGTATACATATGTATATGTAATGATGTGCTATTAATTTCAAATTGAAATTTTACTTATTTTTTATGCACAAATATTTAGTCTATTTTAAATTTACTACTCTAATTTTATTATTTTGACCTTTATATATTATTACTATACGTATACTATTATCTACATTAAGATTTTTGCTTATATAAATTAAAATGTTCATATTAATTCTAAGATTTTTTCTTTTTTTTCTTACAATTCTTTTGTAAAGATTCATTTAAACATTTTCTTTGTTTTTAGCATTATTATCCAATTGTTTTTTTTCTTCACATTATTTTTTATTTTTAATCAAATATCTTTAGGAATTTGATTATTAATGTATTAGATATCTAATTATTAATATTGAAGTATTATATGCTTGATTGTTCCTCAATGTAAATTTAGTCTGCCATTTATCATTTGTTTTGTATATTGTTATTCAATTATGTTGTTTGTAAGAATTGTATTTTATTAAAACGCTACAATCATTGTATTTCATAGTTCCCCAAAAAAAAGGGCTTGATGTGCATAAGTTCTCGATGGAATTGTGCCCTAACTTACTGGGCTTCAGTTCTTCTCGATGAATTTAAATAGCCGAGTGCTTATTTTGTTAAAAGCTTATAATTTCAAAATAAAACTTTTGTAGATTTCAGAAAGTTGGATCCTAACTTACTGGATGTGACGTTCTGTTATCCCAATTTTAAAATAAAGGCAACGTTCGATGTTTAAGAACTTCGAGAAATCGAAACCTAACTTACTGGATTCTGATTTCTCTTTTGGTTTAAATACCGAACTACCTTCTCAAAATACATGAATTTTAAAAATTTGAAAATTAAAAGACATACTTAATTTTGACGATTGAATTGTTGCATCCTAACTCATTGAGCGTGGCAATTTATTTCTTCAAAATGAGTACATCATACTATTCAATTTGGTTTATCCAATTCTAAACTTTAAGAGGATCATACTTTTAAAATCTTCTCAAAATTTCAACTCTAAGACGTAAAACGATCAATTTGGTACCAATTTTGAGCGTTGCGAAGGTGCTAACCCTTCCTCGTACGTAACCGACTCCCGAATTTATTTTCTCAAATTTCGCAGACCAAAATTATTTTTTAATGGTAAACCGGTCACACCTTAATAAAAGATCGGTGGCAACTCCCATTTTATTTTCAAAGTCGATCCCCATTTTTCAACATATAAAAATGGTTTCGACATTCATATTTTTCTTTCTTTTTACTTTGCGATCGTTCTATATTATCATTATCGACGTTGAGTTTTACAGCCTTGACCATTAACACTACTTTGTTAAACTTTAACATTTGAACTATATTAGTTGAACTTGTATTTGATCTTAACATTTTAACTTTGGGATTCTTGTGTTGTTAATAGTTGATCTAAATATTCTTATGTTGTTGTTATTGGCTTTCTTGAAATTTCAGTTTAGAAATATAAATTATTTGTAAATTCAATTATATATATTTTAAAATTTTGGTATTTTGCGGAGTTTATACGAAGAAATGCCACAAAATTTTAAGATATGATGACTGCTCTATCGTCGCATATTGTGGCTTTTATTTATATAGAAATATTTAATGACGAATCCATGTAAAAACGCGGCAAGAAATTCAACATACAGTGGCATTTGCATTCAACAACGTTGTTAAAGTTGCAACATTTCGCAATGCTTATAAGTATAATCGCCAGTAAATTCATGATACTATTGTGGCGTTTTTATGAACAAGTGTTGCTGAATTTTTGGTTCTATTGTGGTGCTTTTAAATGTCGCTAAATGTTGCGACGCTAGTTTTAATGGCTCTTTTTGTGACCGCTAATTTTTTAGTGGCTTTAAAAACACCACTATAAGCTGTAGAAGGTGCTGCAATAACCCTACTTTGCTATAGTCATCATTAATTCTAATTTTTCTTAATCAAATTTGCAAAAATTACAATGTTCACATTTAAATTTACTTTCAAATGTTACATACTCAAAAATAAAATTTTTAAATAACTTCACATTTTACGAAAATTTTTAAGTATCCTAAAGTCCTTTAAAAATGTTTCTAAGCATAAATATTGCATTTTTCCAGCAGTGTCTCAAGACATAAAACTTCAAATGTAAAATATGTTTCAGGTGAACAAAATCTCGAGACATAAAACATCAAAGCTAAAGTTTTGCTTCTGGGGAATTTTATCTTGAGACAACCTTGTCTAAGTCTTGATACATACCTATTGTATATTTCCAGCAGTGTCTTAAGTCTCATTCATTCTTTCGAGTGTTGCTTTGTCATTGTATATTTACCTTCTAGAGGTGACTATTTATTCTCAATTATGTTTCCAAAATTTGTGAGAGGTTACTTAAAGACCGAAAACCTTAAAGGGAAGTGACTCTATCTTGCCTTATTGAAAAGATAGCGTTGTAAATGTTAAATATTGTCCTTAAAAGGTTTCAAATTTGTGAATTTGAGAAAACCTTAGCAGTGAAAAACTAAGGTAGTGGATGTAAACATTTGGGGTTGAACCACACTTCTTTTACTTGTCCATCTTCTAGCAAAGTTTTAAATTACCAGTTCACCCCAACCCGATTCCATAAACTCAAATCTTTGACTCCTTAACCTCTTTTAGCTTTAAGATAGCAAATACTTGCCCAACAACCTTCATTCCCATTCCATAAAAAGGATTACGCAACTGATTTGCCTTTTTAATAACTTTGTAAGGGAGCAGAAAGATTCTACAACAATTTTGAAGGTTGAAGATGACCGACCATCCAAAAATGACCTGATATGAGTAAGATGGACTATTTTACATTTCGGGTGATGATCAAAGACTTTCAAATAGTAAGAGTATTGTTGATGGATTGTTAATTCTAGACTTTAAGGTGGCGAACCCTACTTCTTTCTTTTTGGATGAATACAATTTTTTCTTATAAAAAAAAGAAAATCCCATCTCATACATTTAGGGGTGAGAAGAAGATTCGATTAGAAAAAAAATAAATTTTTTTTCGAATTTCGAGTTATTCGAATTGAGTTATTCAATTTTTTCAAATCATCTCGAATAAGTAATTCAATTTTTCGAGTTTAAGTCGAGTTGAATTTTACAACTCTAATAGTTCGAATAACTCCAATATTTTTCCCAAAATTTTATAAAAAAAATATAAGTTCAAAAAAATTAAAAATATATAAAAATGCTAAATTATATATATAAATTCAAGATGACTAATTTGAGACTTTAAACAAGTAAATTATCAAATCAAGTTTATAATACTAATCATTTTGTTTTTCTCTTATTTTATTTTAAAAGATTTTTCAAATATTATATATATGGTATTTATGTTCTTTTAACTTGAAATTCAATTAAATTTTCAACAAGATTTCAATACGGCGGTTTAGTTTTTTAATTTAACTCGAACAAATTTATTTAATTTGAATTTCATTTCACTCGGTTCTATTTGAGAAAGTCTAAAATCTAGTTGGGATGATAAAATAGAACTCATCAACCTGGTTAACTAGAAATTTTTCACTTGATTCGGCTCAATGATATAACACGCACCCTTACATACAATAATTTTTCTTAAGAGAATACAAAAAAAGTTTTAGAACAAATTTTTATTAGTTCAGTTAGTTCTTATTTGGTTAAGGATTCCTATCGGATGATATATGTTTGACAAATTGGATTCACCGATTTTCCATTCAATCAGATCCATTCTTGCAACACGGTTCATATTGTTTTTCCAACAGACACTTGTTTAAGACAAGGCTTTCCTTTTTGTTTCTGTTTTTTTTGGGGGGTGTCTCATGTACATGTTTTGTCAATCTCCATCTCTCAAACCTCATACAAAACCCAACACTTTGGTCTTAAAATTGTTTGATTTGTCTGAGTTTTTGTATTCACTGTCAGCCACACTTTTACAATGCAGGGTGGACCACTATGGCAAGTGATTGGCTTGAAATAAACCCATTGTTGAGGGTCACTTTCAGAAAATGGAGGAGCAAGGTATCTTTTTATGAATATTCTGGAGTTAAACCACCTCATTTTCAAAATCCTTTATATTTATATCTATATTAATATTTAAGCTTATGACTAAGTTTGTATAATTTTCAATCGAGTCACTAATTCAATTAGAAAAATTATTGATATGCCCTCTTGTAATTAAAATAAGTTATATTATTAATTCGAAGATATTTTAGTCATTTTATTTTTTAAAAAAACTAATAAAAATTTGCATATGGTGAAATTTGAACCCGAACCAATTGCATTAGTAAAACCTTCTAACTTACTACTCAATTAAAGTTTTATTTTGATATTTTTATATATTTGAATTTTATTATACACATTTTATTACTTTCATCATTTGTATATATAAATAATTTAGTATATATATTTACAATTTTAATATCGTACATATTTTATAATTTTCAAGCATTAGATCACTAAACTATTATTCATTAACAGCATAGAATTGATTAATAAAATTATTCAAAGTTCTTTCGTACATAAAAATGAAAGTATAATGTCAAACTTAGCCTTCAATTTTTATATTTTTTTGTCAATTTAATCATTATTTATTTAGTTAAATTTGATCATTGATCTTTTAAAAAAAGTCAAACTATTTTTTTTAATAGAAATGTTGATTAAAGAATTAATTTTTTTAACCATGTTGATGTGGCAACTCGCGTGGTACTTTACATATACTTCATGTTGACATGACACTACTATTTTATATATCACATCAATAAATAAATTAAAAATTATAAAAATATTAAAAAATAAAAAAATCAATAAAAATATAAAAGTTCATAAAAGTAAAAGAATTAACATGGTATGTTTAAAATTTTAAAATTTTAATAAGAATTTCTATTAAAAAGATAATTGGACGATGATAAAATTTATTTCTTTTTATGTGATTAATGATTAAATTTAATTGAAAAATAATTAAATTGACAAAAAATATAAAAATAAAGAATGAAATTTAACATTATTTTCTCTGTAAATTTTATAATTTTTAATATTGTTTTCATATATTTTGACCGTTGGTTTAATGTACACTTGAGTGGTCCATTTGGCAGTTAATATGGTTATTAAATGCAGTATTTACTTATTTCCTGTTTTGTGGTTTTAATTACAGCCTTGAAAAGTATGTTATCCTATATGGTCCAAAAAGTTACTGGTCCCAAGTCTATAAATATTAGGGAGAAAATCAGACCTTTATATTTAGCTGAGGTTATCAATGAACGCACCACCATTTAACTCAATTTCAAAGCTCACAAGCTCTTAAAATCTGACCAGCTTCAATTAGTCCCAACCAACCTTTCCAACACCCTCAACCGAGGTTACTTTATAGCTTCAATTGTTATTGAACCATTCTACACTGTCCGACCACATAGGTGTTGTAGCAGCCCGTTTTCAGTGAAATCAGAACAGTGGTTTCGGGATCACAAATTCGAGTCTGGAAGAAAAATTATTCTTATATCATTTCATGTTCTGCATTATGATAAAAATATCGTATAAAAAATTTCGTTAAGAAAATTTTACGGATTACATGTCTAACTTGATGCAAAGGATCAAATTGCATAAAGTACAAAAGTTGAATTCTAGTAGCTAAAGGGATCAAATAACTATGAAATTTAAAATTGGAGGTCCTTATATGACAAATAGACCATTTAGAGGAGTTAGTAGATAAGAATGATTAGTCATCATTAGAAAATTCATTAAAGAAAATGACTAAATTGGAAAGAGAAACAATAAAATATAATAAATTAATTAAATAAGAAAATATCTTCATTTTATATCATCTTTCCCAAATTTAAGACATGGAAACCCTAGTTATGGGTGTTGAGCTCAAACAAGCTATTTTGGCTTAATTAGGTATGAATTCTTGTCCCGTTTTTAGTAATTTTTATATTTATGATATCGTAATAACTTAATCTAGCTATCTCAGGGATTAATTTGCAAAGTTATCAAAGTATCAAAGTTTTGCCATAGATGAATATAGATTAACTATGAACTTTTATGATAGAAAATGAAAGATTGTTGATAGATAAACAACTTTTGTAAAGAGAATTGTTGACACCATTTTTTTTGATTAAAATGGGGGTCGACTTGGGTCTTGAAAAAAAAATGAAAATGGGAGTCGCCACCAATCTTTTTTGATAAGGTGTGATCGGGTCACCTCGCAAAAGTGGTTGTTTTTAATAAACAATTTAATTTTATTAAAACAACGAGTTTGGTCCACGAAATTCAAAAAAACAGGTTCGGGAGTCGGTTACGTATGAGGAAAGATTAGCACCCTCGATACGCCCAAAATTGGTACCTAGTTGATTACTTAATGTCTTAGTGTCGAAAACTGAAAACTTTAAAGAGATTTAAAATACGATCCTAAAAAAAACTTGAATGACATGGATCAAGATTCAAGAGGATATTTGGCTATTTGGTTAAACGAGAAATCGAAACCCAACACATTAGGGCACGTTCCTCGAATTTCCAAACGCTAAATATTGCATTGTTTTGAAATTTTTAAAAGGATATTTGGCTATTTGGTTGAACGAGAAAAATCGAAACCCAGCACATTAGGGCACGTTTCCTCAAATTACCAAACACAAAACATTGCCTTATTTTAAAATTTTTAAAAGGATACTTAGTTATTTGGTTGAACGAGAAAAATCAAAACCCAGCATATTATGGCACGTTTTCCCGTATTTCCAAATGCTAAATATTGCCTCATTTAGAAAAAATTTCCTTTTTGAAGTATGGTGTTAATATGCATAATGAAATAATAAATATGATAATGTGAACAAAAATAATATGAGCAAAAATGAATAAAAAAAATCATGTATATATCATAACAAATAAATAAATAAATAAATAAATAAACTGAAACATAAAAAAGGACATATAAATAAATACATGGATTATATCAAAATTATAAAATATGAACATGTGTATGTACATTTAAGGGAAATATATACGTGGATTATATAAAAAAAGTAAGATAAAATATAATATATATATATAAATATACATATTTTAATATATAAAAATATATATATGAATAAGTATACACATATTCGTGGAAGAAAAGTATATAGATATACATACGTGTAGATATGTTTATAAAAAAGTATTTATGTATGTATTAAATAAGTTAGAAAAAAATGTATATACATGTATATATATATAAGCTATTATATAATAATAATATGATAAGTAACAATAATATAAATAATAAAAATAAAAATAATAAAATTACTGAAAAAAAGGGACTAAATCGAAATAAAAATAAAAATACTGGGCGAATTTCAAATAAAAAGACGAAAATGACCGAACTGCGACACGCGTAGAAAGAGGGGGGACCAAAATGGTAAATAGACCAAGTACCCCAAAACGCGTTGCTGCAATTGACCAAATTAAAACAAAAATAAAATTATGGGGCTAAATTAAAAATAAAAGAAAATAATGAAAAATGGCCAAATTGCAACGTGCCGCAAATCGTAGGGACTGCGCGCGCAAATATCCTCATTCTTAGAAAACACGCGGATCCTTCCCCAGGGTCGGGTCACCGCGCGGGTCAGGGCCAAAACGGCGTCGTTTTGGCACCTGACCCTAATAGCTAAACGGCGCCGTTTTGTGTTTAGTATAAAAATAAAAAAAAAAACAAAATAAAACAATCAGTTTCTTTATTTTTTTTTAAAAAAATAGAGAGAAAGCTCTCTCTCTCTCGTTCTCTTAGGCCCCAAATCCGACGATGGTTCGGCCTAGGATTCCAGCGAGCCTCCATCGTAGCGCCACCGTGTGTGGCGGCCGGAGGCTCAAAATCGGACCTTTTTGGTCCATTTTTGAAGCCGATGGCCTCATCGCCACGGATCTGGGGCCGAATCTCGTGAAACAAAGGCCGAAGACCCGAAAATAGGGCAAAATCGCTCGCCTTCCTCCTCCTCCGGTGCGGCGCAGGTAAGGTTTTCTTTCTCCCCCTTTTTACTATATTTATTTATATAGATGTAAACGAAAAGAAAAGAGAACAAAATAAAAATAAAAAAACTTCAAAACTGAAAAGAAAAGAAAAAAAAACCTTGAATCTGTTTTTTTATTTATTTTCTTTCGATTGAATCCGTTTGTTGATACAAAAGTCGCCAGAAGAGAAAAAAAAGAGTTACATGTTCGGCTTTTATAGCCAATTTTTGCTACTGTTTCTGTTGTCTCGTTGCTTTCTTCTTTGCAGGTGGTTGGCGGCGCAAATGGCATGGTCGATGTGACGTGCGCGGCGGCTAGCAGAGGCGGTGGCAGGGCAAGTGGGAGACCAGCAGGTTGCGACGCTAGGCTAGGTTAGGGTTTCAAAAAACTGAAACCCTAGTTTGAAATTTGGGTCTGATTTGGGCCGTAAGTTTGTTATTGGGTCAGGTGGGTAAGGTTTAGTTTGGGTTAGGGGTTAATTGGGTTGTTCGTAATTGGGCCCCGGGTAAAAAATTGGGCCCTACAACTGCCCCTCTTTGCTCATTGTCGTGTAACGAGAATAGAGTAAAGACATCAAAAGGGACTAATTTTATCCCGGTCTCGTCGAGTCTTGACTTCTCTTGACGCTTCTTTTCAAGTAGCTTTATTTCAATCCACTGTGGCTTATTGCTTCGATCCACTCTTCTGCAACGTCAGAGAGATCTGACTTGTAGCTTCAATCTTCTTCGCAGGAACTTCAGGGGGACGAGATTTGTGGTTTTAGTTTGCTCCACTGCAACGTCAGGGAGATAAGACTTGTAGCTTGAACTGGAAATTTAAGGAGATAAGACTGGATGTGCTCTGCTCTACTGCAACTTCAGAGAGATAAGATCTATCCTTTTAAGCCGCTCTACTGCAACTTCAGGGAGATAGGATTTACTGGCTTTAATCTGCTCCACTGCAACTTCAGGGAGATAAGATTTGCCACCTTCAATCTACTTCGCTGCCAGTATAGGAATATAAGATCTTATGCTTTCAGTCTTAATGCTAAGGGGATAAGATTCATTGTTTTTCGATCTGCTTCACTACTAGTACAGGAAGGCAAGATCTGCTATCCTCAGTTTGCTTTGCTGCAAACTATGGTGTCTTTGATCTGCTTCACTGCCAGTACAGGAAGGCAAGATCTACTATCTTCAATCTGCTCCGCTGTCAGTACAGGAAGGCAAGGCTGGTGTCTTCGATCTGCTTCGCTGCCAGTACAGGAAGGCATGATCTACTATCTTTAGTCTACTCCGCTGTCAGTACAGGAAGGCAAGACTGGTTTCTTCGATCTGCTTCGCCGTCAGTACAGGAAGACATGATCTACTATCTCTAGTCTGCTCCGCTGTCAGTACAGGAAGGCAAGACTGGTTTCTTCGATCTGCTTCGCCGTCAGTACAGGAAGGCATGATCTGCTATCTTTAGTCTGCTCCGCTGTCAGTACAGGAAGGTAAGACTGGTTTCTTCGATCTGCTTCGCCGTCAGTACAGGAAGGCAAGATCTACTATCTTCATTGATCTGTTCTGTAGGGAACATGACCTGTATAATTTATTTTATAGACCTAATTGTGCCTAGAGATTAGGATGACATGATCAAAATGAATCAAATGCTCCTAACTAGACGCGTATGAATGACATTTGAATGAATGCAGAATGTCATGAAAATGATTCCTTAATGTTTGAGTTGTTATTGCTTGTTCTTCATCAAGGCTTCATTACCAATACCTCAGGATGTTGTCTTGCTCGGTAGGTAACACTCATCTCTTACTTAACCGGATTGCCCCCACTGTAATCTTCAAGGTTCAATCCATTGTAATTTTGAGACATAAATTTTGAACCATCTTTCTCCCACTGAGTATAAGATCTGGCTCTTTCCCAAATCTTTCCCACTGCAATTCAGGGATATAGGATCTGAATCTCTTTGGACCTTACCGTTCCCAAGGTGTTGTACCAAATGATTATGCACAATTGCAGAACTTCCTCTTCTTATCACTCAGTGATCATTGCTTGTTTGTTCATTGAAGCTTTGTCACCAACACGACATCTTGTTATTTTGTTCAACCAATGTTTTGACAACAAAATTCAAAAGGATTGTCTTAATTTAGGCTCTTCCTTCTTAGATATTTCACCCTTTAAAGTTGGTATTTTCTAAAAAATAGTCCTGCTTCAGGTTCCTATATTATTTAGAAACTTCTAGAGTAAATATGCAAAAATTCCATTGTGAAAGTATTATTAGCCCATTGATCATTATTCCAATGCAACATGTTCGCAAAAGGATCATAACTATGAATAAAAATGAAACTTGATTTGGGAGCATAGCTCGAAATGAATAAATTGGGAACACGTATCTTGAAAAAGAAAGAAGTATTCCAAGAACAAAAAAATTCAATATAAATAGTATGAAGGTTAGGTGCCCAAAATATCGCAGCTTGAACTTCTCTGTACAGACTTTTTGAAGACCTTTCTGAGTTTGACATGTGTTCAGGAGATCTACAGGGCTTTGTCGATGCCCCAAGATATTGTCTTCCCTTTCCTGTTGATTCAGGTATAGCAAGATCACCACCTACCCCAATTTGATCAAAATTTGAGCTGCTTTGATCGCCTCATGTTCCATTCTAATCAAAATTTGAGCCGCCCTTTTCGGGTTTTCAACTCAAATCCCCTTTGGTCTCAAGGCGCCCTTTATGGATTTTCACCTTGGCCTCTCCTTTTCTCTTTTTCTTCTTTTTTCTGTTTCCTTCTTTTTTCTTTTTTCTTCTTTTTTTTGAAATATTTTTATTGACTCTGAACTCATAGGATTAGGCATGTCCTCGTTATCCCTTCCAATCAAGATTGACATTTTTCCTGATAAGTCCTTCCATATACGGTCCTTTCCAGCATGGCATAAAGTTCCTTTGTATGGGAAGGATCTTTTTCAATACCAGGTCCCTCTCGTGGAATTATCTAGGGTGAACTTTCTCTGGTGAGCCTGCACCATTTTCATTTGACCACGATGAATAACTTTAAGCTTTTCTCTTCAATCGGGATCGGATCCAAAACTCAGAGAGAATGAATCTTGACCTCAATGAGCAAAACTGTGACAAGCCAAGGCGTTGCCCCAGCAGAGTTGGTTTTTTTTTCCAATACACTATTCACTTTGGGGTGACATGATGCTAATCTTGAACAGACTGCCAACTTCTGATATCATATTCTTGTTCAAATTTAGTGCATTGTCAGATATGATCCTTTTTGGCATTCCATACTGACATATGATTTTTCGAGAATTTGTTGACTGTCAACTTTGTGACGTTGGCATATGAAACGGCTTCTACCCTCGAAGATAAATCAATAATTGCTAGAATCTTCTATCGAGATCGACCCAATAACCTTCATGCCCCGCATAGGAAAGAATTATAGATTCCGTTGATTCTTTATAGGGTAGGATCTGTTTTTCATCTTGTTCTAACATCCTCAATAAGTTCGGAGATAGGCTACAATCCATGTCATCTTCAAAGTCATGAGATCCCTTTAAACACATGTCTCGCTCAAAAAGAGATTCTGAGCCTGTAGCAGTGTCATTCATGTCGTTGATATTCACGGACCTATTGTAGGTACCAAAGAATATACAAAGAATGTATGAATTTAAGAATAATTGTCTGTACAGTATGATTATGAATGAATGATTGATTTGGATGAAAATCCAAAAGTATGAAAGAATAAAAAATAATTATTCGTAAAGAATGAAAGAATATTGGCTCAAAAATGATCGCAAAAGATGCATTTCATTAAAATAATAACGTTCAGACATGAACCTATTCCACAAAAGAGTTCTTATTGCCTCTAGGCTAAAAGCAACAAGTTTGTTCTAAATATTACTCTGAGTAAGCTCTAAATACTACAAGGATCTCTTCTGTAGTCTAATTATTTAGAACGCTCCTAAGTTTATAAGGGTGGATATCTAACAAGGCCCCTTTTCAGTTGTCTTCATGTATGGTACTGATGTGAGAGCTTCCCAACACTTCTTCTTACATCACATTCATCCCATTATCAACGTGATTGGATAGCGGATTTTCTGCACTGGATGAATAATCAAATTTGATGATGCCCATGCTGATAAGCCTTTCAACCACTTTTTTAAAGGTAATGCAATTTTCTATGGAATGCCCCGTAATTCCCGCATGATAATCGTACTATGCATTTGCGTCGTACCATTTGGGGTACGGAGGTTGTGGGAGGTTTTGAGTAGAAAGGGGCAACAATGTGCCTATCAAATAATCTCTGATACAGCTCCTTATACGACATCGGAATTGGAGTGAACTGAAGCTTCTCAGTGTTTTGTCTCGTTCTAGATTCTTGTCCTAATGAGTCTTGTTGGTTAGCGACCATTTTGCTTGGCTGATTCACCGTAATTGGTTTTGAATAACCCTTGTTATATGTACTCGTGTTGTTCACCTCATTTTCTTTGTGCTTTAGGGTTGATCTTTTAGTGCTTTCTCCCGCTTCTATCTTGCCGCATCTTATGGCGTTCTCTATCATTTCTCCAGACATCGCTATGTCTGAAAAGCTTTTAGTGGCACTGCCCAACATGTGATTGAGAAATGGAGCTTTCAAAGTATTGATAAAAAGCATGGTTATCTCTTTCTCTAGAAGTGGTGGTTGAACTTGCGTTGCCACTTCCCTCCATCTCTGGGCATACTATCTGAAGCTCTCATTAGGCTTCTTTTCCATGTTTTGCAATACAATTCTATCGGGTGCTATATCCATCACATGTCTGTACTACTTCATAAAGGCCTGTGCCAAATCCTTCTATAAGTGGATGTTGGCCCGACTCAATTGGTTGTACCATCTAGCCGCTGACCCGATCAAACTATCCTGGAAGCAGTGAATCAGCAGTTAATCATTGTTGATGTATCCGGTCATTCTTCGGCAGAACATAGTGATATGATATTCGGGACAACTTGTCCCGTTATACTTCTCAAACTCTGGAATTTTAAATTTGGGAGGGAGGACCAAATCGGGTACCAAGCTCTAATCTTTAGCGTCCATTCCTCGATGGTAATCAGCATTTTCCATGGCTTTAAACTTCTCCTTTAGCCATTTACATCGGTCTTTTAATTGTTTTGGCAGATCCACTTTTGCTTTCTTCATTTCTGCTACGTCATCGAGATCAGAAACTACAGGAATGGTAGGATTCTCTCCGAGGTTAGAACCTACTCTGATTTGAAAGTTCCTTGGCATCGAGTTACCTGTCTGAAACTGCTGGGGTCTGATTGTAACGGAAGATTTGTGTGGGTACATCTCAGCTTGAGTATGCACATGCGGAGGGGTAAAGCCTAGAGGGTAAAGGGGTTCATCATTATTTCCCTTTTCAACATTAACTGCAAGGTCCTTTCCCTTGTCGTTTCCTCCTCTCAACATTTACGTTAATCGTGCCACCATGTCATTCTGGGACTCTCGCATCTTTTCTGTCATATCTTGTTGAATTCTTTCCAGCCGCTCTTGTATTTGGGCTTGCATCTCTCTTTGGAGCTGTTCAAGCTTTTCTAATCTTTGATCCATGTTCTTTGATTTCGCCCGAGTACTGTAGGGGTGTTGGTTTTCTAGGTTAACTGAAATAATTTTATTCAATTAGGGTCCTTGAATGGTCCTTAATGCATATGACGTTATGTAATGCAAATGCATAAAATGAATGCAAAAAGAGACGTTGATTTTTGGTTCAATTCTTATTAGAACAACTTTACTAGAAAACAAATCTCTTTACATAAAACTGATATATATACGGCTTTGCCCTCATAGGCGGAGACATTCGATCCTCTTCTTCATTCGAGCGTTTAAGATAAATCTCACGAACTCTTGAAAGGGGCGTCTCTTCTATCTCTTTTTTGCTTGATCCGGGCCGCGGCTCGTTACTCACTTATCCTCGTGATGCTCGTTGGCTTATCTTTAAGAAAGTTCAGCGGCTCTCGAATAATTTTTTTCATCTTGAATCCTCGGGCAACGGAGCAATAGTCGTGTAGTCATCCATTAAAATATCACGTTTTCTTGGGCCATATTTGGACAACCGTATTATTATCCACTTTATCGAGAAACCCATTTGCTTATGACAAGCTCTCTATTAAACAACTGAACGTGAATCAACACCTATTTTTATGATGAAAATGCAATGCAATCATAACAAAAACAAAATAAAATAGGTTAGTACAAAGCAAAAGCAAGCAAGAATAAATAGAACACCTATTCGGGTGACTACTAGGGGTTTGAAGTGGTTCTACCTGGGGTGGGCTCCTAAGGTCCTTTACATGTGGTTTATTTCTAAAGTAAAGGTACCCGAACCAGTAGATTCCTCAATCCTCACCCATTATAGGCTCATATGGATCGAGTTTGATTCAGGGGAAAACATTTCCCTATGGCTGCACGGAGATGAAAATCTCACGAAGACATAGGTACAAATGTATCCCGAAAGCGATCCACTATCCCGCACGGAGGTGAAAACCTCACGAAGGAGTAGCTTCTCACTCCCACTTAAAAAGGGTGTGACCAAAGGTCATGCAATGCAAAAGGGTACCCAAAATTTAAACCAACACAACAATTATAAACCACAACAATGACAATTGTAATACAGACGAATGAAATGCAATGAAAGGATCGTATATTTAAATCAAACTTTTAATTTTCGACAAAAAGATAAAAAGTAATCAACTCGTGGCTTGACTCTCTTATTTTGGGTCCCCAGTGGAGTCGCCAAGCTGTTGACACCATTTTTTATGAAAATGGGGGTCGACTTGGGTTTTGAAAAAAAAAATGAAAATGGGAGTCGCCACCAATCTTTTTTGATGAGGTGTGACCGGGTCACCTCACAAAAGTGGTTGTTTTGAATAAACAATTTAATTTTATTAAAACAACGATTTTGGTCCACAAAATTCAAAAAAACGGGTTCGGGAGTCAGTTACGTATGAGGAAGGATTAGCACCCTCGATACGCCCAAAATTGGTACCTAGTTGATTACTTAATGTCTTAGTGTCGAAAACTGAAAACTTTAAAGAGATTTAAAATATGATCCTAAAAAAAACTTGAATGACATGGATCAAGATTCAAGAGGATATTTGGCTATTTGGTTAAACGAGAAATCGAAACCCAGCACATTAGGGCACGTTCCTCGAATTTCCAAACGCTAAATATTGCATTGTTTTGAAATTTTTAAAAGGATATTTGGCTATTTGGTTGAACGAGAAAAATCGAAACCTAGCACATTAGGGCACGTTTCCTCGAATTACCAAATGCAAAACATTGCCTTATTTTGAAATTTTTAAAAGGATACTTAGTTTTTAGTTGAACGAGAAAAATTGAAACCCAGCACATTAGGGCACGTTTTCTCGTATTTCCAAATGCTAAATATTGCCTTAGTTAGAAAAATTTTCCTTTTTGAAGTATAGTGTTAATATGCATAATGAAATAATAAATATGATAATGTGAACAAAAATAATATGAGCAAAAACGAATAAAAAAATCATGTATATACCATAACAAATAAATAAATAAATAAACTGAAAAATAAAAAAGGACATATAAATAAATACATAAATGAACATAAAAAACAATAAAGGAAAATAGATGAAAATTATAAAATATGAACATGTGTCTGTACATTTAAGGGAAATATATATGTGGATTATATAAAAAAAGTAAGATAAAATATATAAAATATATAAATATACATATTTTAATATATAAATATATATATGAATAAGTATACACATATTCGTGGAGGAAAAGTATATAGATATACATACGTATAGATATGTTTATAAAAAAAGTATTTATGTATGTATTAAATAAGTTAGAAAAAATGTATATACATGTATATATATAAGCTATTATATAATAAGAATAATATGATAAGTAACAATAATATTACAAATAAAAAAAATAAAATTACTGAAAAATGGACTAAATCAAAATAAAAATAAAAATACTGGGCGAATTTCAATTAAAAAGACGAAAAGGACCGAACTGTGACACGCGCAGAAAGAGGGGGGACCAAAATGGTAAATAGACCAAGTACCCCAAAACGTGGCGTTGCAATGGACCAAATTAAAACAAAAATAAAATTATAGGGCTAAATTAAAGATAAAAGAAAATAATGAAAAAGGGCCAAATTGCAACGCGTCGCAAATCGGAGGGACTGCGCGCACAAATATCCCCCTTCTTAGAAAACACGCGGGTTAGGGCCAAAACGGCATCGTTTTTGCACCTGACCCTAATAGCTAAACGGCGTCGTTTTGTATTTAGTATAAATATTAAAAAAACAAAAGAAAAACAATCAGTTTCTTCATTTAAAAAAAATAGAGAGAAAGCTCTCTCTCTCTCGTTGTCTCAAGCCTCAAATTCGGCGATGGTCCGACCTAAGATTTCGGCGAGCCTCCGTCGTAGCGCCACCGTGTGTGGCGGCTGGAGGCTCAAAATTGGACCTTTTTGGTCCCTTTTTGAAACCGATGCCTCCAGGCCACGGATCTGGGGCCGAATCTCGTGAAACAAAGGCCGAAGACCCGAAAATAGGGCGAAATCGCTCGCCTTCCTCCTCCTCCGGCGCGACGTAGGTAAGGTTTTCTTTCTCCCTTTTTTACTATATTTATTTATATAGATGTAAACGAAAAGAAAAGAGAACAAAATAAAAAAAAGTTCAAAACTGAAAAGAAAAGAAAAAAAACCTTGAATCTGTTTTTTTTATTTTCTTTCGATTGAATCTGTTTTTTGATACAAAAGTCGCCAGAAGAGAAAAAAAAGAGTTACATGTTCGGCTTTTATAGCCAATTTTTGCTACTGTTTCTGTTGTCTCGTTACTTTCTTCTTTGCAGGTGGCTGGCGGCGCAAGTAGCGTGGTCGACGTGACGTGCGCGGCGACTAGCAGAGGCGGTGGCAGGGCAAGTGGGAGACCAGCAGGCTGCGGCGCTAGGCTAGGCTAGGGTTTCAGAAAACTGAAACCCTAATTTGAAATTTGGGTCTGATTTGGGCCGTGAGTTTGTTATTGGGTAAGGTTTAGTTTGGGTTAGGGGTTAATTGGGTTGTTTGTAATTGGGCCCCGGGTCAAAAATTGGGCCCTACAAGAATTTTGATAAAATTGTGATTTAGGGACTAAATTGTAAAGATAGAAAATTTATGGAAAAATTCTAAATTTTGTGAAATGCATGGGCTGTTATTGTTACATGTAAAAATCGGCTAGGCTTGAAATAATGATTAAATTGCATGAATTTCATTTTTTGAGCCTAGGAACAAAATCATAATTATTTAAAAGTATAAAGGCAAAATGGTAATTTTGTCTAAGATGTGAATTGGATTGAATTGAATATAAGTTGATGTTAAATTCATTCGAATCAATCCGGATAGATCAAATACGGAGTTAGATCGTGGAAAAGAGAAAGTAACGGATTAGTAGCTTTTGTGTACACGAACATTGTCGAGGTAAGTTTGTGTAACTAAATTGAGAATTTATATGTGTTAATTGAATTGTATGTATGTGATTGTATCATTGCCGTGTATGTGAAATTAATCACATATCCGACAATGATCGACAAGTATTAAGTCTCGTTTGAATAAGTGAAATTCGATTGATACAGGGTTCCCGAATTGGTTGTGGTCCTACATGTGTTACGGACACACCACAGCTTGCAAAAGTGTCCCGTTATTAGCTCTTATGAGTATCCCGATATTGGCTTTCTTGAGCTTTCTGATATATGGCTCTCGTGAGCTTCCCGTTAATAGTTCTTCTGAGTATCTCGATTGGTTGTGATCCTACATGTGTTGTGGACACACCGTAGCTCTTATGAGTGTCCCGATATATGGCTCTTCGGAACTTCCCGATTAAAGGCTCTTTCATGGGCTTCTTGATATATGGCTCTCCGGAGCTTCCTGATATTGGCTCGCATGAGCTTTCAGTTATATAGCTCGAATGATGTTCTCGTTACATGGCTCATATGAGCTTCCCGTTGTGTGGCTCGAGAGAGAGCTTCTCGTTTATGTGCTCGTATGAACATTTCTGAATATGAATTGATGGATGATGCATGAATTCACAGATTACAGTTTTTTACACTTCGTGTGTACTACCCGTGTATCCATCGATATTTTAAATGGTTTAACAGGTAAAGTTCTGATATGAATGACATGAGTTCAAAGTGAACTATTACCTGTGTATACTTGAATTATATGGAAATGATATTATTTGATATATATTGAAGTATGATATGCCTGACACAAGTATGTGAAACATGTTAAATGACTAAGTTCATCCATGATTATGATTTATTACATGTGATTACTTGGCTAATGTGATATAGATATGTGTTAGGCTATGGCCAAGTTGGTTTGGAATATGTTTGTATGTTTACCTTATATGTGAAATAATGGTAAGTTAAATTTCATGTTATACGAGCTTACTAAGCATTAAATACTTACTCTGTTTTATTTCCTCTGTTTTATAGTAATTCGGAAGCTCGTTGGATTGGAAGTTTGGCGGTGATATCTCACACTATCCATTGGCCTATTTCGGTACATATAGAAAACTAATTTTGGTTATAATGGCATGTATAGGGTAAATTAGCCAATGTTGGCTTAAAAGTATTTTGTTATAAATAGCCATTGGAATGGCTTGAGTTGGACATATTTTTGTTATGTATATATATGTGGTATATGACATGTTTAAGACTTGGTTTTGGATTGATTTGAATGTTTTAATATTGGTTTGTGAATATGTTAAAGTGTTAATGTAGGTGAAAGACAAATTTGGGTGAGAAATGTAGCTTGAAAATGGCCTATTTTCGTCCACACGGACAGAGGCACGGGCACGTGTCTCTATCGTGTATGACACACGGCCTCGTACACGGGCGTGTGGTTTGGTCGTGTGTCCCATGCATCTTTAAAATTGCAAAATAGAATGCTCAAAATATCCATACGGCCTAGCACACGGGCATGTGGCTTGGCCGTGTGACCCCTGCACCTATTTAATGCAAGTCAGTATGCTCACATGGCTTAGCACATGGGTGTGTGGCTTGGTCGTGTGACCCAAGTCAGAGAGCACCCTAATTTGGACACAGGCTGGGACACGGCCGTGTGTCCCTATTTTGAATACCTACACGACTTGAGACATGGGTGTGTCTCTTGACCATGTGAGACACACGGCCTGGCCGCATGGGCGTGTGTCTCTTGCACATTGGAAAAATTTTGATGTTTTCTGAAAAATTTTCTGAGTACCCGGTTTAATCTTGACTTGTTTCTAATGCATATTTTGTGCCTCAAGGGCTCATATAAGGGACAATATGATTGATTATATTAGTTTCTTATATAAATGTTCAATGATATTAAATGTTTGTATTTGATTTGTAAATTTTGGTAATGCTCTGTAACCCTGTTTCGGCAATAAATATGGGTTAGGGGTGTTATAGACGTATGGTAAGTAGTATCCATTTCACGAAATTACGCATCGAAGTGCAGAAAATCGTGATTTTTAGGTCTTTCGGGCATGTAAGACCTAAAAATAAAAAGATATGAGTGAGCCGTTAGAGAATATTCAAGAAAATAACTCGAAAAATACTATTGAAGCCGATTTTGAAGCAAATTTTTGTCAAGATTGAAGATTCCCATTTTATTTCTTAGGAAGTCATCATGAGTTTCTTTATTTCTTTTGGTTATATTGTATTTTAGATGTTTTTATTTTCAAGCATGAACTAATTTTCTAAATACCTTAGGGAGATTTATCCTATGATGGATTTTGTCGTTTAATTTTTATTTTATGCAATAAATACTTGGTTCTTATTCTCAATTATGTGTGCTTAATTCTTGGTTTAATATTTTTAGATTATTAATCCATATTTGATGTGCTTAAATCGATGATTGAATAGACTCTGTTTAAGAGTAGATATTGTTTAATTGAGTGGAGTTGTATGCAATCCTAGAAATAGGACGAAAAATCTACCGGATTGGAATCAAGTCTAATAGGAGAATCCATAGCACGAGTTAATGTAATAATAGGGGTTTTAATAAAAAAGAAATTTCAATTAATTAATCAAGGGTTAGTTGCTCTTATGCTCGAAAGAGATATTAACATAATTTATGGATTTCTACGGATTAAGATACTAAGTAAAGAAATTGTTTAATTTAGATTGATAGTGGTAGATGAAATCTAGGTGGATTCTTTCCTGGATTTTTTCCTGGATTCTTTCCTGGGTATTGTTTTACTTCTTGGTTGTTAATCGATTAATTTCATGTTTTGTTTTTTTTTCATGTTCATTAATTAATTTTAATTCTAATCAATGACTCGAATTATTCGGTTAAATCATAGAAAGACGATAAATACTAGTACTTTTAGTATTCATGGGAACGATATCTTTCCTCACCGTAGCTATACTATTAATTGATAGGTGCATTTGCCTTAGTCAAATTTTTAATTAGTTTTGTAGACATCAAGTTTTTGGTGCTGTTGCCGAGGATTAAAATATTATAAGAACTTTATTTATATTAATTTAGTCATTTTTATTTTTATTTTAATATTTTTTAATTTAATTGTTACGTTCTAATTATTTTTTTCTTTTTTTTTCCTACAGGTCCCTTTGGTTTATGATTAGAGGCAACTTGTTGGAACCGTTAATTTTTTATAGTGAGATCGAAAAACTGCTCGCATAAGTCGAAGAAAAGTTAGAGAGGCAAGGCAATGTCAGCAAATTTTAATAGATGGTCAAGAGCAAAAGGACATTACCGTGGAGATGGATAATAATCCTGGTAATTTGTAACTTTTTGCAGGTCCTACTCCTCAGACTATGTATGACTATGCTAAATCCACTCTGATTGGAGCTGAATCGAGTATTGTTAGACTGAAAATTGATGCAAATAATTTTGAGATTAAGCCGAATACAATTCAGATGGTGTGGTAGTATATTCAATTTGATGGGTTGCAAGATGAAGATCTAATGCTCATTTAGCTAACTTTTTTGTGATCTGCAACACATTTAAGATTAATGGTGTTACTGATGATGTCATACACTTACGGTTGTTCCCATTCTCTTTTAAGAACAAGGCAAAATAGTGGTTGAATTCACTTCCACGAGATTCCATCACGACTTGGGCTCAAATGACTGAGAAATTTTTGTTGAAGTATTTTCCACCGGCCAAAACAACTAAGTTAAGGAATGACATCTCTTCTTTTGCTCAATTTGAGCTTGAGACACTGCATGATGCATGGAAGAGATTTAAGGATTTTCTAAGAATGTGTCCTTATCATGGGTTAGCTTTGTGGCTTCAAGTTTAAACATTTTAAAATGGTTTGAATCCCTTAACTAGGAAGATAATTGATGTAGCAGCTGGTGAAACATTGAATAATAAAACACCTGAAGCAGCTCAAGAATTTATTGAGGAGATGACATTAAATAAAAATTAGTGGCAAGTTATGATAACAAAGCCTACTGAGACAACCTGTGTTTTTAATATAGATACAGTTGCTATGTTGGCGAGTCAGGTGGAAGTGCTGAGTAAAAAGATTGATGGTTTGAGTTTCAATAAACAAACAAATCTGGTAATGCAATGTGATATGACAGGAGCGAGAATAATCAATCCTGAATGTTTGCCCTTCAAATCTAATATGGAGTATGAGCAAGTCGATTTTATGGGTAATAATTCTAGACCTCAGAATAAACCCTACAACAAAAATTATAATCTAAGATGGAGGAATCATTCAAGCTCATAACCCCCTCTAAGTTTTCAGCAACCTTATCAACAAGAAAAGAACTTGGATCTGGAAGAGATGTTGACTAAATTCATTTCAGTGTTAGTTACTAGATTCCAGAACACTAAAACAACTTTGAAGAACCAACATGCATCTATTCAAGGCCTCGAGAACCAAATTAGTCAGCTTGCTAAATTGGTTTCGGAGAGACAACAAGGTAATTTACCTAGTAACACTTAAACAAACCCAAATGAGCAAGTCCACGCAATCAATATATGAAGTGGAAAAGTGTTAGCCGAGCCTGAAAAGAAGCTGAAGAGGCTATTGAGAAAAATGATGGGGTTGAGGAATGTAAAAAAGAGCATCAACCGGTGGTCAGAGTATACAAACCACTAATTCCATATCCGGCAAAGTTGAAGAAAGACCGTATGAATGAATAATATAATAAAATTCTTGAATTTTTTAAAAAATTGCATGTTAACTTATCTTTTTTTGAAACACTTTCTCAGATGCCCAAATATGCAAAATTTTTAAAGGAGCTATTAACAAATAAAAGGAAGTTAGACGAACTGTCCACTGTGGAGCCCAATGAGGAGTGCTCGACCATTCTCCAAAACAAATTACCCACCAAGCTTAAAGATTTAGGGAGTTTTACTATCCCTTGTTTTATTGGTAGTATAAATCTTTGAATGTTCAAACAACTTGGTTTCGGGGAACCAAAACCCACTAGGATGAGTATTCAATTAGCTTAAATGTTGAAAAAGCTTTGACTAATTTAGGTGATAGTATAAATCTAATGCCTTATAAAATGTTCAAAAAACTTGGTTTCGGGGAACCAAAACCCACTAGGATGAGTATTCAATTAGCTAATAGATCAATTAAGTATCCTAGGTTATTATTGAGGATGTACTTGTTAAAGTAGATAAATTCATATACCCTACTGATTTCATTATATTAGACACGGATGAGGATATTGAGGTGCCCATGATCTTAGGTCGACCCTTTTTAGTCACTGCTAGAATTGTTATTGGTGTGGGTAATGATGAACTTGTGATAAGGGTAGGTGATGAAGAGGTCACTCTTCAAGCACATGATGCTGTGAGAATTTCTAGTAAGCGAGATGATAGTTGTCATCCTATTGATGTTAGTAATCATGCAGCTTAACATTTTTTTGCAAGAAATCAATCATGAAGATGTGTTAAAACTGTATCATTTTCAAGGTAATGGAAATCAAAGGACAAGTGAAGAGAGAATGATGCAGCTCGATGAATTAAATAAATGGCGAACAAAAACTGATTAGAACCTAAGAACATTCAAAGAAGTAACAAAGAAAAAACATGATGTGCATGTAAACAAGACGAACCAATTTAAAGTTGGAGAAAAAGTATTGTTGGGCAATCTAGATCCACGAATGTTCCCTAAAGAGCTGAAATTGAGATGATTGAATCCATTTGTGGTACGAAACGTATTCCCATACGGAACCACTAAGGAAACACACCCTAATTACGACACATTCAAGGTAAACAATCATCGTCTCAAACTTTATTTTGGTGGTGATATTGATAATGAGAGAAAGGAGCTTCAACTCCAAAATTTGACTTAACTGTAAGTTGGAAAAGGGAAGTCGAGCTTAGACTTTAAACAAGCACTTCTCAGAAGGCAACCTGGGTGTTTTTTATTATTAATTTTTTTCATTTAATTTTGTTGCATGCTTAGTTTCTTATTTACCTTATTTTTGTTTTTATTAATTAAAAAAACCAAAAAAAGTGTCATACGGTTTGGGGTAGACCACATGTCCTGGAGACACAGTCATGTGACCCACAAATCCCTTGAAACGGCCATGGGAAAAGTAAACAATTAACCCCGCTGAACTTGAATGAATCCACACGGCCTATCCACACGGACGTGTCATGCATCGTGTGAATACTATAGCCAATTTAAATTTTATTTTGACACACAAGGTCTGAGTGGATTCACACAGCCTAGCAACATGGTTTTGTGGTGCACATAACCAAGACACACAGGCATGTCCCAGATCGTGTGAACACTAGAGCAATTTTTAAAAGTTTTTAATAGACTACACTGCCTCAGAAAGATACACAGCCGTGCGGCCTACATGACCTGACACATGGCCATGTACCCTTTTTTCTAAAGATAGTTTTTTTGTTTCCTTCCTACCCCATTTCACCAAACCCAAACCCTAACCACCACTCTATTTTCACTATCGTCACGCACCCAAAAGCCCTTCGAATTATCTTTTATTTTTATTAATATTTGTCGAACTTATATGTTTTATTTTACTTTATTATGCACTTTACTGTTATTATTATTCTATTGGTTGTTTTTCTATTTTGTTATCTCTTTATTTTATTTTATTTTTGTCTATCTTCTTATTAGTTTCTTCAAAACCATGTACTTAATTTAGGATCTCCTACGATTCCAGATTTTACTATTCCAACGAAATCATCCAAATTCAAGGTAGTTTCAGTTCTCTTCCTCACTTATGATATTTTGCTTACTATGTTTATATTTATTTGTATATTGAGGGCAATGTACATATTAAGTGTACGGAGGATTTTATATGTTTATACGATATAGTCCCTGAAATTTTTTTGTGTGTTTATGTAATTTTCTCAAACCTAACATTGAATTTTTTTTAAAATTTGGAGTTTATATTAATTCTGTTTGGGATTAATTTGTAAATTTTTATGTATTGTGTGATTTATACTTTAAGATAAAAGAGAGTTAAGCATGCTAAGTTTTTTTTACATAAATTATTATTTTAAGTTGTCTCCCTAAACTGAAGCATTATCTTTGAAATTTTAAAATTACAAGTTTAACATCAAGACCATAATTTTTTGTGAGCTTTTAAGCCTATAGAGCATACATTTTATTTCGTGCTCATTTTATTTTTTGTTGTGAGTATGTCAACTTGATTTGTTATTCTAGAATTTGCTTCAGTTATACATGTCGAGGCCACATTATTGATTTGATATACTGAGATGATAGAGGTACTTAGAATTTAACCCGCTTAACCTATAAACAACTTACTCGTTGAATTAACCCCTAGTTAACCTTGTTGATCCTAACATTTTCTTTTTCTTATCATCCATTTGAGTTAACCCGTAACCCATATTAATGTTGTAAATCATCCTTTTTATTTACTCCTTTTTTGTCGATATTCGATTTGTTTAGTTTCTTGACTATGTTTCATCATTTACATTGTTGAATTCTTTCTTTATTCTAAAATTAAAAAAGATTGAAAAATAATAATAGATGAAAAAAAGAAAAAGAAAAAAATTGCTTGAATCGTGAGTCTCATCATTTGTATAAAAGCTCACATCTGCCTTTTATTTCTTGTTGATGTAAATTCTTTTAATTCAATAACTGATTTTTTTCTAGTTTGGTAACTTATTAACTCGACTCTCATTTATAACCAACTTTTCTGACCTTTTCCGCACCCTTAACCTATGCCCTATTACAACATTGTAAAGACATCTTAATTGGTGTGTCATCTCATTATATAGTGGTGGAGATTTGATTTTCAAGCAAGTCTATGGTAATAACATTTCTTGTTCGACTATTGAGTGCACATTACTTGAACCTCAAACACTTTGAGTGCTTTAAGGGAGCCTTAGTGAGGGTGTTCATTTTTGTTAAGTTGAATTTTAGGTAATTACTGATATAGGGAAGGCGTCTATGTTTTTGTGCTTTAAAAGTTTCTACTTGGATTGCTTGTATTCTTTTGTGTCATTTTAGTTTAAATTTCCAATGCATTATTATTTGTAAATTATCTTAAGAAATTATTGGTGAAAACAATAAATCAAGGGAAGTTAACTTGAATGTGGGTTGAGAATTTTGCTTGAGGACAAACAAACGCTTAAGTGTGGAGATATTTGATAAGTGCTAAAAGTAACATGTTTTAACCTTATTCTGAATGTGTTTTGGGGTGATTATTCAATGTTAATTGTGAATTTTATGCTCTTAGTCCTTTAAATTCATGTTTTAATGCTTAATAGAGCACTTGAGAGAAAAAGGAGCGAAAAACGAGTGAAAATCGGGGCAAGTTGTAGGAGCTACACGGGCTAAACCATTCCATACGGCCAGACCACAAGACTGTGTGACCCACACGGGTGTGTGATAGGTCGTGTCAATTTCATAGAATTACGCACCAGACTATAGAAAATCACGATTTTTAGGTTTTTCGGGCATTCTAAGACATATATACAACAAAATAAGAAGATAGGATGAGCTGTCAGAGAATATTCAAGAAAACAACTCGAAAAACACCATTTAAGTCAATTCTAAAGCAAATTTCCATTAAGATTGAAGATTCACATTTTATTTCTTAGGAAGTTATCTTGAGTTTCTTTATTTCTTTTGGTTATACTGTATCTTGAATGTTTTTATTTTCAAGTATGAATTGATTTTCTAAATACCTTACGGAGATGAATCCTATAATAGCTTTTTTCGTTTAATTTTTATTTTACGCAATAAATACTTAGTTCTTGTTCTCAATTATGTGTGCTTAATTCTTGATTTAATATTTCTAGATTATTAATCCATGTTTGATGTGCTTAACTCAGTGGTCGAATAGACTCTATTTAAGAGTAGATATTGCTTAATTGAGTGGAGTTGCATGCAATCCTAGAAATAGGACAACATAAATATATCGGATTAGAGTCAAATCTAATAAGAGAATCAATAACATGAGTTAATACGATAATAGGGGTTTTAATCAAAAAGAAATTTCAATTTATCAACCTAGAGTTTGTTGTTCTTATGCTCAAAAGAGATATTAGCATAATTTAGGGATTTCTACGGATCAAGATACTAAGTCAAGAAATTGCGTAATTTAGATTGATAGTGACAGATGAAATTTAGGTGGATTCTTTCCTGAGTATTATTTTGTTTCTTGGTTGTTAATAGATTATTTTTGTGTTTTGTGTTTTGTCGTGTTCGTTTGTTAATTTTAGTTTTAATCAATTACTCAAATTATTCGGTTAAATATTAGAAAGACAGTAATTACTAGTACTTTTAGTCTTCATGGGAACGATATTTTTTCTCACCATAACTATACTATTAATTGATAGGTGTACTTACCTTAGTCAAATTTTTAATTAATTTCGTGGACATCACATAGTACGTCACACCCATTGATTACTAAGTCATCCTAAGATACCACATCACCAATCTATAGGATTACATCACTACCCCTTCAAGAAGACAATATGTAACGTTGTTGTCAATGAGATCTTAACACATGGCTAGTCCTTTATTTCGTATATATAAACCTTCTCATTTCACTAATGGCAAGTATGTAACACATACAAATAGAAACCAAGGCATCTCTCTACTAGCTCTTCTCTCCTCCCTCTCAATCACTCTTACCATCAATCCAACCACTCAAATACTATGACTCTCCATCTTACCAAGGTGAACCGTTACCTCGACTCCCTCCTCTTTATTTTTGTATGAAAAAACTAAGGATAAAATGAGCATGTGGGGAAAAAGGAAAAAGGAAAAAGGAATCCAACTTGATTCTCGTGAGAAAAACAAAATCTCGAATCAAAAGCGAAAAAGAAAAAAACCCAAAAGGTAGGGCTCTTATAAAAGACATTAACTTGTAGTGGAAAGTAGTCTCATCCACTACTATATATATTGACATGACAAATACCTGCTTCTGCACCCTCCTTCGAACCATTTTTATATTTTGTCAAATGACATACATACCTAGTGGATCCTCATACGAGATTGTCTTCTTTTAATATTTATAAAATTTCTAAGGTTTTATTACTTACAAATATTTAACATATTTGAATCTTTTAAAATATATTGATTGAGTTTTAATTCGATTTATATGAATATTATTATCAATATAAGAGGACATGAGTTCGAATGCATTGAAACACATTATCCTCCTATTTATGGGTTGGAAAGAAACTATAATTAATTATAAACATGTATCAAAAAAGGCAGATATAATCTGTTTAACTGGTGAAAAAATATAAAATTTTAAACTCTAAATGACCCATCATTTGGACCCAAAAGCATTATTACTAAGTAAGAAGATAGAGACCTTAACCCTTCTAAAATATTTTTTTATCCCAAATTTAAGATTTAGTACTAACACTCAAAAAAGAATTTCTAGTTTCGCCGCTATTTGCCGATGGATCTATTCCATTCTATATTCTTGAAATTATAGGAAAGTGGAGTTCCAAGGCGGGCCATGATACCATCCAGACCAAAATTTGCCACACCGTGTCTACAATATCCCGCGTCCCAAAGTTGGTTATGGCTCTTTATTTTTCTTAATTCTTTTATCCGAGATATGATTATTTAAATATATAGAAAATATGAAGAATTTTCAATTGGAATTTTCGGTTCTTGCGAGTTTAACAATTAAGATACGAGTATTTCATGTTTAGATCATTTTAGTTATGAATTATTTCGGGTCGAAATCATCTCGAATTCAAATGGTCTTGGATTCGAGATTTTATGGTCAATTTACATTGAGTTGAGATTAATCAAGATTAAGTTTTTAGACTCGGGTTAAAATTGATAAATCTTGAAGAACATAGTTGATAATTGCAAAATAGGGGAGCAATGCTACTAGTAGTGCCAATTGCTTGTGGGACTGAGATAGAACAAAGATAAACACATAGATGTTTACGTAATTCGGTTTCCTTGCATCTATGAAGCCTTTCCCAAAGAGATAAATGGACTATCGTCTTTTAACACACACACACATTAGATTAACAACCTCATTTTTCACCTAAAATTTTAAATCACTCAACTCTAAATTTTTTTTAGATACTAAATCGATAACACACTTATTTACACCCACAAAGAAAACTTACAATAAATTACGTATACAAATCTCAAGATTATATATTGTTGCTTACTTGTTAGATTAATTACATTAAATCTACAATGAGATTGAGCAAAACATTCTGAAGAAGTATTAACCTTTTATAGGCATTCCAAATGGAGGAATTTTGAAAATATCCATATATAAGGAGACAAAATCTGGCATTTAAAGGGCAACTAAATCATTTTTATTAAAATCAAATCAAATAGAGTCAAATTCAAATAAAATCTCCTTTCAAAATCGAATACAAAATATTTGCAAGTCCATTTTGGGTCACCCACATCATGGGAGCGTGCCCCAACCCCAACGGGTTTAAACTTGTACCCCCTTGCACGTAAGGCAAGGTTCTAAGATTTGTCATTTTAATATTTTTTAAGTAGGTTCTCATATATATACACATCTCACACTTGGTCTTTAACCAATGTAGGATCTAAGCTTTTCTTTTCCTCAATAAATATTTACAAGCAGCTTACTTTAAACATCCATTTCTCATTCATCACTCAATCTTTTTTGAGCATATGATATACCGTTGTAAAGGTCTCATGAAGTAGAATATGAAACCATAATTTTATGATTCAACTCTTCACCTTTACCAATTGAAAATATACCTCAAAGTTCCCATAAATTACAATTTTTCCAACTGTTGGAACAATAAAGCTTGAAAGTTGCAGAGCTCCTATCCTTGTGAAATTTCACAACTTCCTTTGGTTTTAAATGCATCTGATTCTTGGAGTATTTATTCTAACAACCAAAGCTATCCTATATACCATTACTTTGCATTCATGCTTAAAGAATTTATTTAGTGTTTTTAATATTCTAAATTCAGATTTTCTGGATATTTTCATAATTTTATTCATGGTTATGTTTTAATTTTGTTTTATGAATATATTATATATATTTAGCATCAATATTATTATCAGTGTAAAAAAATGTAAATTTAATTATTCTGAAGCGTATTATCTTTAATCAAAATGTTTTTCATGCAAGGAAAAAAAGAACAGCTTATAGAATCATATATACAATTTTGTCTTCTTTTATTTTTGGATAAACTACAATTAAGGTCACTAAACTGTGACTATTAATAAGTTTACGTTTTGGTCAATCAACTTTAAAAAATTACAAAATGGTTGAAAGTTTTCATTTGAGTTACTAGAATGTTAAAATCATTGTTGTATGACCTTCTCTGTTTGCAGCGTCTACACCAATTGAAAGCTATCCTCCCTTTATTCATTCTTTTCATAAAATACCTTTGAACGTCGCAAATCTATGAACCAAAATCCAAATAGAGCTTTCTTCTTCAATCCTGACAATGACCATCAGATCAATTTTTGACCTAAGGTATATTCTTCTACTCGTCCATTGGTATTGATTCATCATATTGATTATCGAATTGTCACTTAGAGCTCGCTAACTAGACTTTTTGCAAAAATAAAAAATAAATAAAAATAGCCCAATGATTTAGGCTTAGTTTAGCAATACTTCTTAAAAATATTTTTTTTCTCAAAAGCTAAAATTTTCAGCTTCTCAATAAAATTCTTTTGGGCCAATTTTTTATTTGGGAGAAGCACTTTTTCTCTCAAAAAAGTAACTTATGTAAGAGTGTTTTTGTCTCAAAAGTGCTTCTTAGAAGCCATACTAAACGCACCCTTAATAAAAACTTTTGAATAGTTGAATGATTTAAATGAAAATTTCTGAAGAGTTCAGTGACTAATTTATAACTTTTTGGAGTTAAATGACCAAAACCAGAACATAAACTTACTAATAATTTAGTGAATTTAGTTTTTGTGATATTTTTTCCTTCTGAAAAATTTGATGACCAGAAAACAGAAGAATTACAATTTTCTGAGTCACATAATTTGATGGTCCCAATTTTTTAGAGAGTAATTAAACAGTTTCATCAACTCTTTCAGGAAAACAATTAAAGAAAAAAAAGAGATATTAATGGGAGTGGTCAAAGTTAGGTTTCATAGAAAAAGAGAAAATAAAAATTAAATTCAATTTTTAGTTAGTGCATTCCCAGTTTACAAATTGGTCCTTCAATTTCCCACTCAAAACAAAAACAAACTTAGTTTTCTTTTCTTCCTAAAAAAACCCAACAAAATGGAGAGCCAAAAGAAAAACCCAAGTTTTTAATCTTCAAAATATCTCCATTTGCTTTCCTCTCTAGCCATCTTGTCTTTGTTTTCTCACTTCAAAACTAAACATTCCCCATAATATTCTTTGATTCTTTTATCACTGAAAACCATTCTCTCTAAAAAGATTATTCACCTGTTAGGTGTTTGATGTTTTGTCTACATTGCCTAGTTCTTTGTATTTGGTTTTTCACTTGCTGAAAGAAAGGATTTTGAGTGGTCCAATTGACAGTTTTTAGGATGGATTTTGGACCGAACAAGGTAAGACATGTGGCACACTGGGTATTCATTAGGATGAAACCTTCAAAAAGAAAAAATCATTTTAAGTTGTTTTTGTTTTGTGTTTGCAGAGGGAATCATGGAAGAATGTATTAACATTGGCTTATCAAAGTTTAGGTGTTGTTTATGGAGATTTAAGTACTTCCCCTTTATATGTATACAAAAGTGCATTTGCTGAAGATATTCATCACTCTGAGACAAATGAGGAGATTTATGGGGTTTTATCATTTGTGTTTTGGACATTAACATTGATGCCATTGTTGAAATATGTGTTCATTGTGCTCAAAGCTGATGATAATGGTGAAGGTGGCACTTTTGCTTTGTATTCATTGCTTTGTAGACATGCAAGGCTTTGTTCATTGCCTAATTGTCAGCTTGCAGATGAAGAACTATCGGAGTACCAAAAAGATGGGATTTCATCAATTAGTAAGAGCTTTTTAGGGTCTAGTTTGAAATCAACTTTAGAGAAACACAAACTTTTGCAAAGGCTTTTGCTTGTTTTGGCTTTGATTGGGACTTGCATGGTCATTGGAGATGGTGTCCTCACACCTGCAATTTCTGGTACAACTTTCAATTTTGGGTTTTTTTTTTTTAAAACTCGGATTCATTAGTGACCTGAGATTTCTTGGTTTGTGCAGTTTTTTCAGCAGTGTCAGGATTCGAGCTTTCAATGTCCAAAGAACAACATCGTTGTAAGTTCCTAATTTAGAAGCCATATTTTGTATTTCTCATTGCAATTTGCAGATCATTAGTTTTAGTGAACTGATAATTAAGAAAACACATACATAGCAGCGTATCAAATATATATATATACGGTTAATTTCATCAGATATCCTCAAACTATGAATGAGAGTATAACTTGGTCCTTGAACTTCAAAATTCTATCCATCAAGTTCTTCCATTAGCTTCGGTGTTAAATGTTAGCTTAAATTTGAGCTGAAGCATATTTAAAATATGTAATCAAATTGTGAATACATCTGTGTTGTACTATATTAACAGCTTGGATATAACATATTAAAAAAAATAATCTTCTCACTTTTATTGACAATTTTTTCAAAAAAATATGGTAGATCCATGTTATCCATGCAGTAAGCACACATGTACATACAATTTGACCCATGTATCTTAAATACACTCTACGTTAGATTTGATTACGCATTTAACGCCTAAATTGATGAGTAGGCTGAAAGAATAACCTACTTATATTTTGGGAACTCAGGTAAACTGTTTTTGAAGTTTAGGACTAATATAAAATTTAGGAAATAGTTCAAGGACGTTTGATGAAATTAACCCAAATATATAATGTGAATTATTTAGTATAAGGACAAAGTAGGGGTTGTCAAAATGGTGATAAGCTTCTGCATTAGAGTGGGGCCTCCACAAAATGTAATTAAGGGCTTAAGGCAGATTCCTTGTTTTAATAAAACTCATCACTTTCAATCTAATTAATTATGATTAGGTAGATGATGGTGTGGAGGATCAAGTTGATAGCTTTATATATATAAAATAAAAACAAAAGGTTAAATGAGGAACATGTGGCTAAGAAAAGAAGTTTGATTTCATAAATCAGAAGAAGATTATAGAAAGTGTCAAATTTCATGTGTTAAGCTGTCGTTGTAATGCAAGAAAAAGTTAACTTTGTTTTAAGGATAAGAATCATAACCAGAGAAATACATTAAAAAAAATCTTTTGGTATTTTAAATTTTGCGAATTTGGTTTTTTTTTTTTTGCAAAAAATGCATTTAATTAAGTTTTTTAACCAATGTTTTTCATCTTTTGACTGTTATGTCACTAATGTGATTATTGACAGTAAATATTAATTGTCACGTCAGTAAATAAAAGATCATTTAAAATTTAAATTTAAAATGAATTTGGATAAATAGTTATCTAATTTTATATTGAACCTGGATAATTATTTATCCAAAATTCATTCAAAATGATTTTTTTTTTAAATTATATGAAGTGTAAAAATATTAAAAAAATATTTCTTTAAAAATATGAGATTTGAATCAATACTTTAATTCTGCCTGTACCTTTTAGGCTATAGAAATAAATATATAATTTTTTAAAATTTTATCACTTAAACTTGTAAAGGTTTTTTTATGCTTAAATCTATATTTCGAATTTAATATTTTTATTCAAGCCTGGAAAAATTTCATACTTGAGTGAATAATCTAACCATTGAACACGTTAGTAAAAACTCAAGCTAATAAGAAATGGTTCGGGACTGTTAGGATATCAACTCGAGAGCTCTAATACCATCTTAAATTAGGTGATTAAAAAAAAAGAAGCCTACTTAATTTATGTGCATTGATTGTGCAGATGTAGAAGTTCCAGCAGCTTGTGCCATTTTGGTATTCTTGTTTGCACTCCAACATTATGGGACCAACCGGGTGGGGTTCTTGTTTGCACCCGTTGTAATAACATGGCTATTGTGCATCAGTGCAATTGGGATTTACAACATTTGTGAATGGAACCCCCATGTCTACCAAGCACTCTCTCCATATTACATGTACAAGTTCTTGAAGAAGACCCAAAAGAAAGGTTGGATGTCACTTGGTGGGATCTTGCTTTGTATTACAGGTACAAACTCAACTCTACTTATATTATCCTCACTTTTTTTAGAACCGGATCGATAGTCAAATTAATCAATCTAACAATTTTTAATTTGATTGGATCATCTTATTTAAAACAAATAAATTATTGAACATTCAAAATTAGTTTAAAAATTATAAAGTTGATTCAATTGTGATTTTTAGCCCGATTCAACTAGTTCGTATCAGTTTATGGGTCAAATGATTTTGTCACTCTCCAAGCCGGTACAGCAGCTAGTTCCCGACCTAATTGGTCTACTTCGATTTTTAAAATGTTGAACCGAATATATATATATATAAACCAAATCCATCTAACCAAGTTTCACTATATCGGATAAGTTTGGTTCATCAATTTCTAAAGTTTTTTACACATAATTTTTTATATAGTGTTTTAAGTTATTTTCACTCATTTGCATATAAAATATTTATTTTTATATTATAAAAAATTTAAAAATTAAATAAAAACAATTTTTTTAGCTTGCGAACCAAAAATTCAATTGAATAGAATATATTTAAAAAATAAACGAAATTGAAGTGGAACCAAATACTACAATTGGAACCGTTTTCAATTTTCTCCATTTTTCTGTTTAGCCTTGCGACTAAGAAGGGCAATGGGATAGCCATATTCTTTTTGGTGAATTACTCAAAAATGCTGAATTTTAATAAAAAAAAACTATTGGATCAGATCGTTTTTTAAATTTTATCGAGTTAGACTGATTTTGTGAAAACGAGTTTAGTTAGACCTGTTTTCTTGCTGAGTTAGTAAGGCACGTCCAGTTGGATGCATTTCCCGCTACCCCTGACGGTTGAATTCCAATGACTCCCTCCCCCTAACTTTAATTTTTTTTTCCTATTTAAACCCCAAAATTTTCACTTTTTCAATTCATTCTCAACTCTCTCTCAATTTATTCTCAATCCTCTCTTAATTCTCGCTCAATTCTCTTAGTTCACTCTCATGTTTTGTTCGAGCTTCAATTTCAAATCGAGTTAAATTTTACAATTCAAATAATTCAAATAAAAAATTGGTGTAAATTCCCTTTTGGTACCTCTCAGTGTTGAAAATTACCAAATTGGTCTCACAATAATGACAAAAAAGATTCAGAATAATTTCAAAATTTTAAAAATAATGTTATTTATAAAACTCAAAATATTTATAACAACTCTAAAATTTATACTTTTCACCAACTATAAATATTATAAAAAATTCTTAAAGAATATATAAAAATGTTAAAAATAAAAAATTTCCTAAAATAATAATATGAAGACCTAAAACAAAAACCCTAAACCTTAAACTTCAAAAACTCTTACAAAACCTAAACAAAAACCCTTAAAAGAATCCTAAACCCAAGCTTTAAAAAACCCTAAAGTCTCTAAATGAAAACGGTGGAGAGAAAGAAAATACGTCCAGTTGAACGCGCTTTGTTGACTGAACAAAAAAACGCGTCCAGCTGTAAATTTTTTCCTACCAAATCTGTTGAAAACTCATCCAGTCTTCTCTCTCCAAAATCGACTTAATCCAATAAATTTCGAAAAAATCTAAACCCAGACTAAAATTTTAGTCATATATAGGCAACCCACCCACCAATATTTAATACTTTATCATTCAACTTCGACCCCGACCCTAGAACGATTCTTGAATCCTTCCCCAACCTGTTCCAAAATTTTACAAAACTAAACTGAATATATATATATATCTTATAAACATAAGAAATTACAAATAAAATATATGAATATATATTATAGAGAATAGGAAAATATTTTATAAAATTTTCACACACATTCTACCATAATCTAATTATAGATAATAGGAAAATATAAATATATTATTGAGTAAAAATATTTATGTAACAATATATAAAAAAAATCTATATAAAAAAGCAAACATGACTTTAATTGAAATGGTAAATTAAATTAGTGAAGAGTATAATGTATTGGGTCAAATCCCTTTATTGTCATATTATATATATAGATTTATTAAAATATAAAAATAATTTTTGGTTTAAAAGAGCTAATATATATTGAGGTATCTATATAAAATTTTCTTTTATACCTAAATAGTACCTAAACTTAAAAATTGGAAGTCAACTTGATACTTTCTTTAGGTAACTAACTAAAACTAGTAACACATGCTTATATGGCACTGGCAATCAATAACATGACGGCATAGGGCAGCCTCACATTACGGCACATGACAAAAAATTCAAGGTTTTAATTTTTCTTTTCTTTCAAAAGGTTTCAATCTTTCATACGTTTGTTTACTGAGAAGTTTTTCTACTGAGTTAATTTTTTTAGATAATTACGTTTATTTTCTTTAAATTGAGAGTTATTTTTTAAATTTAATGTATTATTTATTTTATTATTTTTCACATGTAATTATCTTATTGAGTTATCTAAATAATAAATTATATCTCATTAAAAATATTCCACATATGAAATTCCACATCATCCCCGTTAACTTTTTTAACGGTACTTTCATCAAATCTGTTAAAAAAAGCAATTTGAAAAAAAAGAACAAAGGTTGATGGCATAAAAAAGCTCAAAAATATAATTAGGACCATTTTGACAAAATGAGTAAATGTTAGTGGCCAAATTTGTCATTAAGTAAAAAACACTAAATTAACTTACGGTTTTCAAGTTTAGGTATGAATTAGGTCCAAAAAAAAAGTTTAAGTACTAAATAGGTAAAAATTGTCAAGTTCAATTACTTTGTATATATTAACTTTATAAAATAAATGTGCTTTTGACAATTTTCTAGTTGAGTTAAGACTTGATTGAGGGTGATACCAACTCAACCAATCATTTCATATATATTGATATATAATTTAGGCATCTTAGTTTTAAATCCAATTCTTAAAAAAAAAAATCCTATAACGGTGGGATGGATTTTAACATGATAACCAAGTTTTGATTTGTCATTATTAATACGACACATATTTGAATATGAATATGAAGATATGATACTTTAATACTATGTTCTAAATATACATAAAAAATTATATATTTGGAATAACTTTTTAACATTTGTATTAGTGTCAAGTTAAACCCAAATCTCGGTATCACAGAACTTTACCATATCTTGTGACATTGACTTGATTGCCATTTTCCTGTGCTAATGTTCATCTTCTCATTGTTTCAGGCTCAGAAGCTATGTTTGCTGATCTTGGACATTTTTCACAGTTGTCTATCAAGGTATTTTAGTTGTTTTCAGGCTCATAAGTTTTTTTTTTTTCGAATTCTAACCTATTGAATACCGCTTCTTAAAAATCATTATATGAATCAACTTAGCTAAAACTCGAGTTGGATACATAACTTAGTTGCATGCATGAATGCATTGTTGATCAACAACTGATAGGTAGAGGGTGAAGAATACCATCTACTTCCTCTGTATTCAAGTTATTTCCCAATGCCTACGTAATATTTGATGCAGTGACTTAACAAGGATCCAAATTATTGTCCTGCAGGTTGCTTTCACCTTTGTGGTTTACCCCTCTTTAATTCTTGCATACATGGGCCAAGCTGCTTATCTTTCTAAGCACCATATCAATGAAACCGACTACAGGATCGGATTCTACGTGTCCGTACCAGGTACGTGTTCGATGAAACCGATGTTCTTCGATCTTCAAAGTTGTTATTTGCTAAGCTTAGGCACCATTGGTGATGTTTTTCAGAGAAAATAAGATGGCCAGTTCTGGTTATAGCCATACTTGCAGCAGTTGTAGGAAGTCAATCCATCATAACTGGAACATTTTCTATTATCAAACAATGTTCTGCTTTGGGTTGTTTCCCTAAGATCAAAATCATCCACACTTCATCCAAAATTCATGGCCAGATTTACATCCCACAGATCAACTGGACTTTGATGCTCTTATGCTTGGCTGTAACCATCGGTTTCCGAGACACCAAACGCATGGGGAATGCCTCTGGTACATATTGTCGGTTTTATTAAACTCGGTTCAATCTCAATTCGATTATTCCAATTATCTGACACCATCATCTTCTTTTATATGACAGGTTTGGCAGTTATTACAGTTATGTTGGTTACAACATGCTTAATGTCTCTGGTTATTGTGTTATGCTGGCATAAAAGTGTCTTGTTAGCTGTTTTCTTTCTATTCTTCTTTGGTTCCATTGAAGCACTGTATTTCTCAGCATCTCTCATGAAGTTCCTTGAAGGGGCTTGGGTTCCCATAGCCCTTGCTTTAATCTTTTCAGTCATAATGTACGTTTGGCACTATGGAACACTAAAGAAATACGAGTTTGATGTTCAGAATAAGGTCTCAATAAATTGGCTCCTTGCTCTCGGTCCTACTTTGGGTATCGTTCGGGTTCGAGGCATCGGGCTTATACATACCGAGCTAGTTTCCGGGATCCCGGCTATTTTTTCTCACTTTGTCACCAACCTTCTAGCTTTCCACCAAGTAGTAGTGTTTCTTTGCATCAAATCAGTTCCAGTGCCCCATGTTAGTCCCGGGGAACGGTTCCTAGTCGGAAGAGTTGGTCCGAAAGGGTATAGGCTTTATCGGTGTATTGCACGGTATGGATATCGAGATATTCACAAAGATGATATTGAATTCGAGAAAGATCTCACTTGCAGCATTGCGGAATTCATCCGGTCAGAACGGCCCGAACATATTACCAGAATGGAAAACGATGAGAAAATGACAGTTATTGGGACATCATCATCGAATTCACAAGGTGTGTCAATTTGTGCAGATGGTGGTGATGATCATGAAGATTCATCCGAAATAGTAAGCGCAAAGTCCCCTGAGAAGCCAAGGAAAAGGGTGAGGTTTGTGGTCCCGGAAAGTCCCCAGATCGACAGTGAGGCGAGAGAGGAATTGCGGGAACTAATGGAAGCTAGGGAATCAGGCATGGCATTCATATTGGGGCATTCATATGTAAGAGCAAAGAAAGGATCAAATTTGATGAAGAGAATAGTGATAAATTATGGATATGATTTCTTGAGAAGAAACTCTAGAGAGCCAACTTATGCTTTAAGCATTTCTCATGCATCTACATTAGAAGTTGGGATGGTATACTTGGTATAAATATTTCTATGTATTAACTTATTTTCTTCCTTTAAAGGTTTTTTTTTCGAGGCTCTAGTTTCGAAATAATGTTATTGTATGAAAACTAATGTATAAAAACTAATTTGCTTACTTTTTAAGTAAAAAAAGTAAAATACAATCTGAGTTCTACTGTAAGAGTTTACATGATCCTTTTTATCTACTTGGATTCGAAGCGAATACCGATATTAACACTTGGATATTCATTTTCTAAGCAAAGAAAGAAAGAAAAAAAGGGGGAGCTTTCATGGATCCCACCATCAATTGCCCACTTCCAAAGCCAAAGATCACTCTTTAGAAACAACAGATTGAGTGCACATTATCCTTAAAGTTGTAGAATTTGATATTTAGTTTTCAAAAAGAAAAAGAAATGGGGACAAAGGGGAAAAAAACTGAAGCACCACATCAAAAGCCAAAGAAAAAAAGCAAAAGCACTACCATGATTTCTTTTTCTTTTTATAGGAGTGTTGAAATTGATTGCAAATAATCAATCCAACTATCAAATTGCCTGTCTTGCCATAAAAACAGTAAACATTGAATGAAAAGTTTGCACCTTGAAGTTGATTTATGATTCCTACAAGTTAGGGGACACCCAGCATGCTTCAAACTTGAAACTAGTACTCTTCATTTTTTTCGAAATACCCGTGTCTTATTTATATTCGAACATGCGTGTAATGATATACCCGAATTCGAGTAACATAACATGGGACAGACAACCCAAGAGAAACAATGAAAAATGGCATGATCTAAAAGTGGTAAAATTAGAACCTTCTCACCCTTAATCAACCTTTTACTAGAGCATAATATTACGAATCAATTTGCATTTTGCCTCAATTTAAAAAATTGACAAATTAAACCCTGTACATTAGATCAAAGAGTAAATTGATCATTCTATTAAAAATTTCATCCATTTCTACTGTTAAAAACTGTTCCTATACGTCAGCATGAGATACACATGGCATGCCTTGTGTAACTATCTGATTATTCCGTTAGTGACGCTAATTTTTAACAGTAGAAATGGATGAAATTTTTAACAGAAAGAACCGGTTTGCTCTTTATTCTAACGTATAAGAACCAATTTGCCCATTTTTTGAATAAATGAGACAAAATGCAATCTAACTCCCAATACAGGGGCCTCTATGGTACATTTACCCAAAATTAACCTATGAAATAACCTACACAATTTGTCACACTACATAGACGGGAGGGATTCAAAATTGCAGTTGCACAAGTGTTTTTCAGTTGCGATTCATCGCAACGAATGTTGGCGGCGGACTGAGCTGAAGCTGCAAGAAAACGGCCGTAATGTCGGGCATATTTTCAGACATGATTATAGCGGTATGACCCTCAAAGACCCTCTAAATAATACGAGAAACAAGTTCGAGTAACATGGGATTACCTACATGAATTCTATCCCCTCATTCCATTCAAGTTACAATGAGCAAATCATCATTGTAAACTAATCATGATATTAGAATTAGCACATCAAAAAATTTCAGAGGAGCTAAGCAAAAGCACATATAACAAGCATGATCTAATTAAACAATGGCTAAAACCAGATACTATTAAGAGAAATTACATTCATTTTTCTTGTGTTTTAACCAACCATGGTGGTAGTTCTGTATTAAGAGAAGAAGGCATACCCATTTGTTCATCTGAAGAAGAAGTTGACAATTTTCCTTTCTTAGACCAAAGCCATATCTTAGAAACTGAAAAGCTCTCTCCTTTACTTGCACTGCTAATCTTTTTTCCTTCAACTGATGGCTTAAATCCACATCCATGGCGTTTATCATAAGAGAGGGTGACCCTAAGATCTGAAGCACCAAGCACATACTGATATGAACCCATTGAAAAACACCTTCTTGCATCTAAATTGCTGCTACTTGTTTCACCTAATGATTCCCTTGGTTGACCATCTAGCCTCTTGAATTTGCCTAGTCTCACAGGCAACACCCCTTTGTCAACTACAATTTCTTCTATTTCCATTGTTTTTTGACCATGGAGTCCTTCATCTTCCCTTATCTCATCAAATTCAAACATTGGGTTCTCCATTGAAAACCCAGGAGTGAAAAGTGTGCCCCTACAGAGAGGGCATGTTGAGTTTGACAAAAGCCAAGTGTCAATACAATTGATATGGAAAGCATGGCTGCACATAGGAAGCAATCTAAGCTTATCTTTCTCTGAAAATTCACACAAACAAACAGCACAATCAAAAGGCTCTTTCAAACCAACAATTTCTTTGTAGTGGAAAACAGGTAAAGCATCAATGAAAGCTTGATCTAACCCAGAATCATGGAGGTGAAACAGTTGTTGAAGCTGTCTTTGGAGAGCATCAGAAGTGGAGATTTCAGGGTATCTATTAGATTGTGAAGATGTGGATGAAGGTGGATGTTTTGTAAGGAATCTAACAAGTAGATGTAAAAGACCAGAGATGAAAAACAAGACAGCCAAGATTACTATAATGAAAAGAAGTGCTGGACTGATTCTAGAACCAGATGATGATGATGGTGGTGAAGGACTTGAATCTTTATGAAAACTAGTAGGAGCATAAGGGGGTGGAAGAAGAGGAGATGGGTATTGAAAGTAGCCATCTTTTTGCTTGATTTGATGATAATGGTGAAACCAAGACATCTTCAAATGGTCATGTTCCAAAACCCAACTATTTTCTTTGCTTTCTAACATCCCACAGATCATATATCTGCACTCAAAGACCATAACTTCAAAACCCCAAACCCAAAAAATTTCAGCCTAACAAAAAAAGTTCAAAGCAAAACATTTCCTTTGCACTAACATAAAAAACATTACATTATCAATAAAGGGAAGAAATTTACCAAAGTTTGAGTGTTTGAAACTTACCAAAGGCTGTAGTTTTAGAAAGAAAAAAGCCTTACAATGGGAGAAAGGTATCTAATCTAAGTATTTATCAAAATAAACCAATGTCAAAAAACACTATTGGTATTTGGGTTTTCTTTTCCTTTTCTTCTAGCTTCTGGTGGGAACAATAAAAAAAGAGCCATGAGAGTGGCAGAACATGAGCAATAGGTTCCAAAGTGCAAGGTTAAAGGATGCCAAAAAGAAAAGCTGGATTATTGGTCCTACTTCCCAATATGAGCGCGTGGGGTTCAAAGGGTCAACCATAAGCAGGCAGCTTGATGCTGTCCTTGTCTTGTTTAATGTTTGGGTCTTCTCAGAGGTTGGGCTAACTTGCCTAAAAACTTTTAACTTTTATTAAAAAATCACCTAATAATGTAATTATTCTTTAGGTTAAACTATTTTTTTAGTCACTCGAGTTTATTAGTGTTCTTATTTTGGTTATTCAATTTAAAATTTTTTATTTTAATTATTCTACTATTAAATGCTTTGCCTTTGGTCACTAACAAAATGTTGATGTGGTAATCTTTTTATCGGTATAATAATAAATTTATCCCTTAACACTTTGTACATTTTATCAAATTAGTCCAAATTCTAAAATTCAAAAACATTATAATTTTAAAAACTTAGAAATGAGTTTAAGGTAATTGAAAGTTTTGGGTTTAAACAAAAGAAAGGATGTTTTATTTGTTATCTGAAAACATAAGAATTTTTTTTAAAAAAAAAATCATTGTTATTCAATTAAATATACATTTCAAATTTTAAAGTTAAGAAATATATATATATTATTTTTATGTCTTTTTATAATAAATAATATATCTTTTCAATTATTTATTTTGAATTTTTAGAATTTGGACTAAATTGAAAAAAATGTGTGAATATTGAGAGTTAAATTTATTAATTTTTTTAGAATTAAGACTATATTGACAAAATATTCAAAGTGTTAAGGGCTAAATTTGTTATTATACCAGTTAAAAGATTATCACATCAACATTCTATCTAGTGACTAAAGTCATTTAACCGTAAAATAACTAAAATTTACAACTTATTTAATAGAAGTGACTAAAATTGACAATTTATCTAACTGGAGTGACTAAAATAATCAAATATTTAAATGGGTGGCCAAAATCGGAACACTGGTAAACTTAGATGACTAAATAGGTAGTTTGCCCTTATTTGTAAAGTGAATATCATTAAATTAATGCAATTACACTCAAATTTAATTATCATACTGCTTTCCAAATATACCAATATATTATTTAAGTTTAAAAAAGTTTCTTTTATATAATAATGATATTTTAGTTTTAGAATATATATTTTAATTTTTAAGGAATAATTATATGTTCTTTTACTAATTTAATTTTTTATTAAAAAATAAATTTTCATGTATTTTGATCTTCAAAATAATTAAATAATATTTATTATAAATTAATTACACTAATTTAACTAAATCGCATAGTGTTTGTTATTAACTATTTATACTTCAATTCGATAGTAAGGAGAATATGTTTAATGTTAAAAAGAAAACAATCCGACAAATATAGAATGTTAGAGTAATTAAATAAAATTACATAACATGTTCATTTTTCTTATTAATTTTTTTAACAATTGTCTTGTCAAATACTTTCTTCAACTATTATATTTCATATGATTTGATATTTAAATTTTTTTACTTGTTTGAATTTTTTTCTCAAAATAGTATCGATAATTTTTATAATAATTAGTATTCTTTTTTAATTTAAAACTATATAGTTACATAATTACAATTTATACTATCAAACATAATATAGAAAATTACAACGTAATTACATTTTGTCCCTAAAAGAATTAAAAGTAATAATTTTACTTTCAATCTAATTACTCTATTGGGTCCAAAATCGATTTTCTTTCTCAATATTAAGATTTGTTTTCCTAATTAATTGATGAAAGATATTTATTAATGAAATGAAAATAGAATATTGCGAATTATTTCCATGTTTTCAAAAATAAAATAAAAAAAACATAATTGTCTTGATTTGTATAAAACAGCGATTAAAATTCTTATCAAACACTTGTTTATCAAATCCTATCTCTTCAACCAACTGCATATATTATATATCCATTCATAATCAAAACCCAACATTTATTTGCATAAGTACACTCAGTCTTCATTCAAGCAAAATATTAAAGAAATGCAAGAAACAAGAACATTACAGCCCCCACTTCTTTGAAATGATCTGAGTTTTAAAGCTGAATCTTAGGTTATTGTTGGTCTCAAAAAAATGTAGTTTAATTGTCACATTTCTTGAAGTGTTTTTGGTTTAACTTGTAATTGAGTATGGGAGATGTGAAACCTTTCTTCAATCTTTTCACCTTTTAATGTTAAAAGGCAAATTAGGTGAAGGATTGGATGACAGTAAGACATTGGTTGGATTGGATATTTGAAGGAAGATATATATATATTTAAGGGACAGATTTAAGTGATTAAGGTTGCTTGTAGTTGGGCATTCCATATAATTAATGAATGTTTTCCCTTTAATTATTTCAATTTGTAAAAAAAAAAAAACATGATTTGGTTGATATATGATGATGATCTCTCATGAATCATTTAGGGCCAGTTTTTCATTACTTTTGAAAAATGTTGTGAAAAAATACTTTTAAAAAATTTAGTTTAAAATTTGACTATTTAGCATTGTTATCAAAAAATAACTTTGAGAAATAAAATGTCCATTTTTAATATGTTATTATCAAGTAACAAATATGCATTTAAATAATATTTAAATTAGTTAATATTATTATATTTTAGTAATAATATAAAAAAATTATTATAACTTGTTGTTAATATTTTAATATATAAAATATAAATTGTAAATATTTTTAAGTAATAAATATTAATTATTTATAAAATTTAATTTGATATATATAGACTATATTTTAAATATTTAAATAAAACCATTAAATATTTGTAATTAGTATTTTAAAAAATATTTTTTTTATTTTTAATTAATGATTTTAAAACAATTGTAATTAAGCACCAAGAAAAAAAAAAGAAAAATACTATGTTATTGGGGGGGTAAAAAAGTAATTAAACACCAAAAGTGCTTTTGGGAGAGAAAAAGCTAAAATTTTTAGTTTCTCCTTTTCAGCTCCTTTTCAGAAGTGCTTTTAAAAAGCACTTCTGAAAAGTTAAAAATTTCAGCCAAAAGCAGCTTGTTCTTCATAGCTTTTCTTTTAAAAGTGCTTTTAAAGTCAGAAGTGTTTTTTTTAAGCAATGAAGAACTGCCCTTAGTCAGCAAAAGTTTGCCATTAGAAATATTTTAATTTGTTGTAATTATACATATAAAATTTTGATTGTGATTCAAGTATGAGAAATGATGGTATGAAACTGTGATTCCACGTTATCCTTATTCCTTTCCAATAGAAAAATGACAAATCAGATTTTTTTTCTCTTGATTTTTAGCTTTTTCTTCCTAAAAAAAAAATCAAATCCAACTAAAAATATTAAAAATAAGGTGGAAATTTTTTAAAATAATACTAAAATCTCTAATATTTTTTTAAAAAAAGTTTAGTATTTTTATATTTTTATAATAATTTTTGTAATTTTATATATTTTTTATTTTTAATAAGTTTAATAAATTTCGTAATTTTTAAATAATTTTAATACTTTTGTGTAAACTTTTTTGTGATTATATCAATTTTTATATTTTTTAATAATTTATATCTTTTTCTATCTCTAATAATTTTAATAAATTTTTGTAATTTTTTTTATAATTTTAGTAATTTTAAAATATTTTTAAGGTTTTATGATGATGTCACAGTGATGTCATTTTACGACACATGACAACATAAGATTGGATGACTTTTTTTTTATGGCCAAAGGACTAAACCAAAAACATTTGATAACGTTAGGGACTGAATTGAGAACGCTTGATAACATTAGGAACTAAAGTGGGCCAAAAAAACTTTAAGAACCAAAGTAAAAAAAAATCGATATACTTCAATGACTAAAATATAGATTAAATCTAATTTTTTAACATTTATCCCACACATTTATTGCATGAATAAGTTGATTTAATTCTAAATTTTAAGCACTTATAATATTTTTAACAAAACTTTCATTGATTTTTAAAACATTACAAGCAAATGAGCATAAAGCTCCACTTCATTAGAACTACATATAAACATTTGACAAAAGCCAAGCCATACTATGGGACGTCAAGCTACACCATTAGGGGTCAGCCACCAGGATAGAGAACACGAACTGATACGTTGTAACTGTCGAAACCATTTTTTTGATAAAAGGAGTGTCGACTTGGATTTTAAAAATAAAAATGAATACGAGAGTCGCCACCAATCCTTTTTGATAAGGTGTGATCAAGCCACTTTGAAAAGTGGTTGTTTTTAATAAACAATTTAATTTTATTAAAACAACGATTTTGGTCCATGAAATTCAGAAAAATGAGTTCGGGAGTCGGTTACGTACGAGGAATGATTAGTACCCTTGTAACGCCCAAAATTGATACCTAGTTGATTAATTAATGTCTGAGTGTCGAAGATTGAAAACTTTAAAGAGATTTAAAATACGATCCTTTATTGAAATGTTTAGAATTTTCGGGAAAATGACATATTTTGGGTCCCCACCGGAGTCGCCAAGCTGTCGAAATTATTTTTTTGATAAAAGGGGTGTCGACTTAGATTTTAAAAATGAAAATGAATACGGGAGTCGCCACCAATCCTTTTTGATAAGGTGTGATCGGGCCACCTTGAAAAGTGGTTGTTTTTAATAAACAATTTAATTTTATTAAAACAACGATTTTGGTCTACGAAATTCAAAAAAATGGGTTCGGGAGTCGGTTACGTAGGAGGAAGAATTAGCACTCTCGTAATGCCCAAAATTGATACCTAGTTGATTAATTAATGTCTTAGTGTCAAAGATTGAAAACTTTAAAGAGATTTAAAATACGATCCTTTATTGAAATGATGAGAATTTTCGGGAAAATAGCATATTTTACGTTAATCGAGAAAGAGAATTATATCCAGTAAGTTAGAACACAATGTCTTGAATTCCCGTTGCGCGAATGAATGCCAAATATTTACTTATTTAAAAGATATTTAGTTATCTCGGATCTAAAAATAGGATCATGCCCAGTAAGTTAGGACACGATCTTTTCTTAATTCCTGAGATCGTTTAAAACTTGAGAGAAAAAAGGGATCATGCACAGTAAGTTAGGACACGATCTCTTCTTAATTCCCAAGATCGTTTAAAACTTGAGTTTGAAAAGATTCATGTATTTAGATTTATTGTGAAAATCAAAACCCCGTAAGTTAGGGTACGACCTTCTTGAATCTAAATACGAGATTTTGCTTATTCAAAAATCATAATTTATGCATTGAATAAAATTAATCTAATGCGAAATAGTAGAAATAAAACACGATGTTAATACTTGTAACAAAAAAATAATGAATTCGATAATGTAAGTATGAATAATATGAACAATCATCGAAAATGAAATAAATAAATATAAGAGACAAATCAATCATATAATAGCAAGTAAATAAACGAATAGAATTAAAATGTTCTTTCAAAATAATAATGAACATGTAAATAACAATAAAGAAAATGAATAAAATTAAAAATGTAAAGAGATATATATGTATGTATATATATAAATTAAAAAATATGTATGTATATGCGTGTATATATATATGTATATATATAAAGTATAAAGTATAAATAATATATAGGTATGTATATATATAAATTAAAAAAAAATTATGTATGTATATATATTATAAAAAATGTATGTATGTATATATACATAACAAAATTTGAAATTAATAAGACATAAATGAGTAAATAATTATAATAATATTAACAATGTAATATAATAGTAATAATGATATTAAAATGATCAATTTAATAATAAATAACTAAAATTCCAAACAAAGGACTAAATTGAAACTAAACAAAACCTTAGGGCCGAAATCAAAAATGAAGAACATAAAAAAGGACTAAATCGTGATGCGCGCGAAAGTAGAAGGGCCAAAAGGAAATTTATCCTGGCCTCCAAAACGCACAACTTTGATGGGGGACCAAATCGAAATAAAAGAAAAATAATAGGGTCAAAATTGTAAATAAAAATAATCTACATTAATAGATAAAAAAATGCGGAAGGACCAAAGCGATAAATATCCCAAAAGTTAAAAATGCACGGATCTTGTAGCAGGTCGGGGTCGCGCACCGGGTCTAGAAGTGAAACGACGCCGTTTTAGGGCTATCAGGGCCAACCCTAAACGACGCCGTTTGGTAGCCCTATATAAGTTAGATTTTTTTTTAAAAAAAAAGGTCATTCTTCCATGTTTTAGAAAAAAAATGAAGGTTTCCCCTCAACCTTCTCTCTCTCGCCGGCCAGGATCCGGCCAAAGGCTCCGGCGTACCTTCGCTGTAGCTCCGCCGCAAGCGGTGGTCGAAGGTGCAAAATCGGGCCTTTCTTAGCCCCGTTTGAAGCTAATCCGCATAGAACCCAGATTCAAGGCCGAATCCCTTGAAAGGTCAGCCCGAACTCGAAAAAAAAAGGGGAAACCGTTCGCCTTCCCCCCTTCCGGCGCGACGTAGGTAAGTATTTTCCTTTTCTTTCTTTTTTTGTTATTTTCGTATATATATAAAAAATAAAATAGATAAAAAAAATCAGAATAAATCACCAAAATAATTACCTAAAACAGAAAATAAAATATCACCTTGAAAGTGTTATGTTTTTTATTTCATGTTCATGAAAAAAAAGAGAAAAAACAAAAAAAGACCCCGTTTTTACATTGTATTTCGACTTTTATAGCCTTCGTTCTTACTGTTGGTGCTGCTTCTTTTATTGTTTGCACGTAAAGATGGTGCAAGTGGGGGGTGGTGACATGACCGTGGCAGTGATGGCAGAGCAGGAGGTGTGGCAGCGAGTGAGGGGTCAGAAAACCCTAGGTGCGGCGCACCTAGGGTTAGGGTTACTACCTTTTTTCTGAAAATGGACATTGGGCTTGTGGGTTGTTGGGCTTCTATTTGGGTTGGGAATTTGGGCCATATTGGCCTGTTGTTTTTGCTTTGTAATTTGGACATTTATTGGGCCCGAGAAAATTGGGCTGATTATAGTTGCCCCTATTTGCTCATTGTCGTGTAACGGGAATGAAGCAAAGACTTTTAAGAAGGACCAATTTTGCCTGGTCTCGCCAAATCTTGACTTCTTAGTGCATTTCTTCTTCAAGTAGCCTCTTTCAAGTCCATTGTGTCTTGTTGCTTCGATGCACTCCATTGCACTTTAGAGAGATACGGCTTGTAGCTTCAATCCACTCTATTGTAACTTCAGGGGGACGAGATTTGTGGTTTTAGTTTGCTCCACTGCAACGTCAGGGAGATAAGACTTGTCATGGTAAATTTAACCCGACCTACTGCAACTTCAGAGGTATAGGATTCATCATTTTAATCCGCTTCACTGTAACTTTAGGGTGATAGAATTAGTAGCTTCAATCTGCTCCACTGCAACTTCAAGGAGATAAGACTTATTATGGTAGATTTAATCCGGCCTGCTGCAACTTTAGAGGTATAGGATTTATCATTTTAATTAGCTCCACTGCAACTTGAGGGAGATAGGACTTGTCGTGATCTGCTCTACTGCAACTTCAGAGAGATAAGATATGCTATCTTCAGTCTACTCTACTGCAACCTCAGTGAGGTAAGACTTGTATCTTTAATAAAGTCTGATGCAATTTGCTCTACTGCAACTTCAGAGAGATAAGATTCATCATTTTAATCCGCTTCACTGCAGCTTCAGGGAGATAGGACTAGTAACTTCAATTTGTTCCACTGCAACTTTAGGGAAATAAGATTGGAATAGTCAGTTTGCTTCACTGCAACTTCAGAGAGATAAGACTTGTTAGCTTTAATCTGCTCCACCGCAACTTCAGGGAGATAATATTTGCTATCTTCAGTTTGCCCCGTTGTAACTTTAGGGGGATAAGACTTACTTTCTTCAATTTTAACGTCAGGGAGATAAGATTCGCTGCCTTCAGCTTTAATCTGCTCCGCTGCAATGCCAGGGAAACAAGATTCGCTACCTTTAGCTTTAATCTGTTCCACTATAACGCCAATGAGATAAGTCTGGTGTCTTCAATCTACTCCATTACAACTTCAGGGAGATAAGATCCATCATTTTAATCCGCTCCACTGCAACTTCAGGGAGGTAGGGTTAGTAACTTTAATCTGCTCCACTGCAACTTTAGGGAGATAAGATTGGTTTAGTCAGTCTGCTCCACTACAACTTTAGGGAGATAAGACTTGTTGGCTTCAATCTGCTCTACTGCAACTTTAAGGAGATAAAATTTGTCATCTTCAGTCTACCCCACTGCAACTTCAGAGGGATAAGACTTACTTTCTTCAATTTTAATGCTAGGGAGATAAGATTTGTTGCCTTCAGCTTTAATCTGCTCCGCTGCAATGCAGGGAAACAAGATTCGCTACATTTAGCTTTAATATGTTCCACTGTCATGCCAAGGGGATAGGATTCGCTATCTTCAGTCTTCTCTACTGCAACTTCAGGGAGATAAGACTTAGTACGATCAATCTGCCCCACTGCAACTTTAGGAGGATAAGATTAGTGACTTCAATCTACCCCACTGCAACTTTAGGAAGATAAGATTCGCCATGACGACTTTAACTTTAACGCTAGGGAGATAAGATTCGCTGCCTTCAGCTTTAATCTGCTCTGCTGCAATGCCAGGGAAACAAGATTCGCTACCTTTAGCTTTAATCTGTTCTACTGTAACACCAAGGAGATAGGATTCGCTGCCTTCATCTTTAATCCACTCCACTTCAGCTTTAATGTATTCTACTACAATGCTAGGGAAACAAGATTCGCTATCTTTAGCTTTAATATGTTCCACTGTCATGCCAAGGGGATAGGATTCGCTATCTTCAGTCTTCTCTACTGCAACTTCAGGGAGATAAGACTTAGTACGATCAATCTGCCCCACTGCAACTTTAGGAGGATAAGATTAGTGACTTCAATCTACCCCACTGCAACTTTAGGAAGATAAGATTCGCCATGACGACTTTAACTTTAACGCCAGGGAGATAAGATTCGCTGCCTTCAGCTTTAATCTGCTCTGCTGCAATGCCAGGGAAACAAGATTCGCTACCTTTAGCTTTAATCTGTTCTACTGTAACACCAAGGAGATAGGATTCGCTGCCTTCATCTTTAATCCACTCCACTTCAGCTTTAATGTATTCTACTACAATGCTAGGGAAACAAGATTCGCTATCTTTAGCTTTAATCTGTTCCACTGCAAAGCTAGGAAAATAAGAGTCGCTGTCTTTGATCTGCTCCACTACTGCTTAGGGAGACATGATCTACAATCTTCAATCTACTCCACTGCTACTAAGGGAGATAGGACTGGTGGCTTAAATCTGCTTCCCTACTACCTTGGGAAGATAAGATTCACCGTCTTCAATCTACTCCACAACTGCTTAAGGAGGCAGGATCTACAATCTTCAACCTACTCTACTGCTGCTCAGGGAGATAGAATTGGTGGCCTAAATCTGCTTCCCTACTACCTTGGGAAACAAGATTCGCTACCTTTAGCTTTAATCTGTTCTACTGTAACACCAAGGAGATAGGATTCGCTGCCTTCATCTTTAATCCACTCCACTTCAGCTTTAATATATTCTACTACAATGCCAGGGAAACAATATTCACTATCTTTAGCTTTAATCTGTTCCACTGCAAAGCCAGGAAAATAAGAGTCGCTGTCTTTGATCTGCTCCACTTCTGCTTAGGGAGACATGATCTACAATCTTCAATCTACTCCACTGCTACTAAGGGAGATAGGACTGGTGGCTTAAATCTGCTTCCCTACTACCTTGGGAAGATAAGATTCACCGTCTTCGATCTACTCCACTACTGCTTAGGGAGGCAGGATCTACAATCTTCAACCTACTCTACTGCTGCTCAGGGAGATAGAATTGGTGGCCTAAATCTGCTTCCCTACTACCTTGGGAAGATAAGATTTGTCGTCTTTGATCTGCTCTACTACTGCTTAGGGAGACATGATCTACAATCTTTAATCTACTCCACTGCTGCTCAGGGAGATAGGACTGGTGGCTTAAATCAGTTTCCCTACTACCTTGGGAAGATAAGATTTGCCGTATTCGATCTGCTCCACTACTGTCTAGGGAGACAGGATCTACAATCTTCAACCTACTCTACTGTTGCTCAAGGAGATAAGACTGGTGGCTTAAATCTGCTTCCTTATTACCTTGAGAAGATAATATTCGTCGTCTTCGATCTACTCCACTACTGCTTAGGGAGACATGATTTACAATCTTCAACCTACTCCACTATTGCTCAGGGAGATAAGGCTGGTGCTTTTGATCTACTTCGCTGCCAATACAGGAAGACAAGATCTGCTACTTTCAGTCTGCTCCGCTGTAAACTCAGGGAGGCAAGGCTGGTGTCTTCGATCTACTTCGCTGGCAATACAAGAAGATAAAATCTGCTATCTTCTTCAATCCATTCCACTACAACTTCAGTGGTATAGGGTTTGTGGTTTCATCGATCTGTTCAGAGGAACATAACCTGTAGAATCCATTTCATTGGCCTATTTATGCCTAGTGATTAGAATGTTATGATCAAAATGAATCAAAATTTCCTAACCAAATATGTATGCATGAAAGTAAAATGTCATGAAAATGATATCTTAATGTTTGAGTTGTTATTGCTCGTTGTTCATTAAGGCCCTATTACCGACACGTCAGAATGCTATCTTGTTTAGTTAGTAACACTGTAATCTTCAAAGTTCAATCCACTGTACCTTTGGGACATAAAATTTGAACCATCTTCCTCCCACTGAGTATAAGATCTGGCACTTTCTCAATCCTCTCCCACTGCAATTCAGGGATACAGGATCTGAATCTCTTTGGTCTCCTACACCATTCCCAAGGTGTCGTACCAAATGTTTATGCTCAATTGTAGTACTTTTTCTTTCGAGAAACCTCTTTTTATCACTTCGATGATCATTGCTTGTTTGTTCATTGAAGCTTTGTCACCATCACGACATCTTATCATTCTGTTCAGTTAATGTTTTGACAACAAAATCCAAAGGGATAGTCTTAGACTTTTCCTTCTTAGACATTTCAACCTTTAAACTTGGTGTGTTCTAAATAATAGTCCAGTTTTAAGTTCTTGTATTATTTAGAAACTTCTAGAGTAATACGCAAAACTCCTCTTGTGAAAGTATTATTAGTTCATTAATTATTATTCTAATGCAGCATGCTTGCAAAAAGATCATAACAATAGATAAAAATAAAATTGATTTGGGAGCATAGCTCGAAATGAATAAATTATCAAGGATAATAAGAATAAAAGGAGGAATAGATTGGGAACACGTATCTTGAAAAAGAAAGAAGTATTCCAAGGACAACAAATTCAATATAAATAGTATGAAGATTAGGTGTCCCAGATATTGCAACTTGAACTTCTTTATACAAACTTTCTGAAGACTTTTCTAAGTTTGATATGGGTTTAGGAGATCTATAGTGCTCTGTCGATGCCCCAAAATGTCACCTACACTTTTCTGTTGAATCAGGTATAGCAAGATCACCATATGCCCCAATCTGATCGAAATTTGAGCTGCTCTGATCACTTCATGTCCTATTCTGATCAAAATTTTAACCGCCCTTTTTAGGTTTTCAACTCAAATCCCCTTTGGTCTCAAGGCGCCCTTTGCAGGTTTTCACCTTGGCCTCTCATTTTTCTTTTTCTTTTCTTTTCTTCTTTTTTTTTGAAATATTTTTTGATTGAATCTGAACTCATAGGATTAGGCATGTCCTTGTTATCCCTTCTGATCAAAATCAACGGTTTTCTAGATAAGACCTTCCACATAAGGTTCTTCCCCGTTCGGCATCCACTTTCTTATGAAGTTCTTTTTGTATGGGAAGGATTTTCTTCAATACCAGGTCCCTCTCATGGAATCCTCTAGGGTGAACTTTTTTTTGAGCTCGCATCATTTACTTTTGGCATATTTGACCATGACGAATAACTTTGAACATTCTTCTTCAATCGGGATTAGATTCAAAAAAAACTCAGAGAGAAAGAATCTTGTCTTTAATTGACAAAACCATGATAAGCCTAAAGGAAATGCATTGCCTCGGTAGAGGTTTTTTTTGCCTCCTATGCACTATTCACTTTGGGGCGATATGGTGTTAATCTTGAACAGACTGTAAACTTTTGATATTTTGTTGTTATTTAGATTACAATGTCAGTGCTTAACCCGGACATATCCTAGTATGACCATGCAAAGACATTTTTAAACTCTTAATGTGACTCAACGAGGTCCTACTTTGTTTCTCCGGTTATGTACGTTCCCTTAAGGTTACAACCTCTATTATTTCTTCATGAGGTAAAGTTTTCTTCTCTACCTATTCTACCATTCTCAACAAGTCTGGAGATAGGCTACAATCTATGTCATCTTCAAAGTCATGAGTCCCTCTAACACATGTCTCGCTCAAAAGGAGATAGAGAGTCTGTAGCAGTGTCACTCATGCCATTGATATCCAGGGACCTATTGTAGGTACCAAAGAATATACAAATAATGTATAAATTTATGAATAATTATTTATACAATATGATTATGAATGAATAAAAGAATGATTTGGAAGAAAAATCCAAAAGAATGAAAGAATTGTAAAGAGTGAAAGAACATTAGCTCAAATATGATTGCAATAATGTATTTCATTAAAATAATAACGTTCAGACATGAGCCTATTTCACAAAGGAATTCCTATTGCCTCTAGGCTAAAAGCAACAAACGTGTTCTGAATATTACTCTAAATAAGCTCTAAATACTATAGAGATTTCTTTTGCAATCCGATTGCTTAGAACACTCCTAAGTTTATAAGGGTGAATATCTAACAAGGTCCTTTTCATTTGTGTCTTCATATATGGCATTGATGTGAATGTTTCCCTACATTTTTTCATACATCACATTCACCCATTGATTGGGTAACAGATTTTCTGCACTGGATAAATCATCAAATTTGACAATGCCCATATTGATGAGCCTTTTGACCAGTTTTTTGAAAGTGGTGTAGTTTTCTATAGAATGTCCTACAATTCTTGCATGGTATTCGCATTAGGCGTTTGCATCATACCACTTTGGGAATGGAGGTTGTACATGTTCTGAGTAGAACGGGAATACCACATGTGCATCAAACAGATTTTGATACAACTCTCTATATGTCATCGGGATGGGTGTGAACTAGAGTTTTTCTGTCTTTGGCCTCGAGTTGGATTCTTGCCTTGAGGCACTTTGATAGCCAGTGGTTACGACCCTCGGCTGGCCTACAATAATCGATTTGGAATACCCTTTACTATGCATGCTCAGGTTATTCACTTTATTTTTCTTGTTCTTTAGGATTGATCTTTTGACGCTTTCGCCCATATCTATCTTACCACTTCTTATTGCGTTTTCGATCATCTCGCTAGACATTACTATATCTGAGAAGATCATGGTAGCGCTTTCCAACATATGGTTAATGAATGGGGCTTTCAGAGTGTTGATGAAAAGCATTGCGATTTCTTTCTCCAAAAGAGGTGGATGGACTTGTGTCGCTACCTCCCTCTATCTTTGGGTGTAATGCCTAAAGCTCTCACTTTGCTTCTTTTCCATATTTTGCAGTGTAATTCTGTCAGGTTTCATGTTTGTCACGTGGCCATATTGCTCTATAAAAGCATGTGCCAAGTCCTTCCATGAGTGGATGTTGGCACGGCTCAACTGGTCGTACCATTTGGCAACCGACCTGATCAGACTATCTTGGAAGCAATGAATTAACAATTGATCATTATTAACTTATCCTATCATTCTTCGGCTCATACGGACCAAGTTTGGTTTAGGGGAATACATTTTCCTATAGCTGTACGGAGATGAAAATCTCACGAAGACATAGGTACAGATGTATCCCAGAAGCGATCAACTATCCTGCACGGATGTGAAAACCTCACGAAGGAGTAGCTTCTCACTCCCACTTAAAAGGGTTAAATCAACCGATCATGCGATGCAATATGCAGAAAGATACTAAAACTTAAACCAACACAGCAATTATAAACCACAATGATGAAGATCGTAATAAAGACGGATGAAATGCAACGAAAGGATCGTACATTTAAACCAAGTTTCAATTTTAGACAAAAAGATAAAAAGTTATCAACTCGTGGCTTGACTCACTTATTTTGGGTCCCCACCGGAGTCGCCAAGCTGTCGAAATTATTTTTTTGATAAAAGGGGTGTCGACTTAGATTTTAAAAATGAAAATGAATACGGGAGTCGCCACCAATCCTTTTTGATAAGATGTGATCGGGCCACCTTGAAAAGTGGTTGTTTTTAATAAACAATTTAATTTTATTAAAACAACGATTTTGGTCTACGAAATTCAAAAAACGGGTTCGGGAGTCGGTTACGTAGGAGGAAGGATTAGCACTTTCGTAACGCCCAAAATTGATACCTAGTTGATTAATTAATGTCTTAGTGTCAAAGATTGAAAACTTTAAAGAGATTTAAAATACGATCCTTTATTGAAATGATGAGAATTTTCGGGAAAATAGCATATTTTACGTTAATCGAGAAAGAGAATTATATCCAGTAAGTTAGGACACAATGTCTTGAATTCCCGATGCGCGAATGAATGCCAAATATTTACTTATTTAAAAGATATTTTGCTATCTCGGATTTAAAAAAGGGATCATGCCCAGTAAGTTAGGACACGATCTTTTCTTAATTCCCGAGATCGTTTAAAACTTGAGAGAAAAAAGGGACCATGCCCAGTAAGTTAGGACACGATCTCTTCTTAATTCCCAAGATCGTTTAAAACTTGAGTTTGAAAAGATTTGTGTATTTAGATTTATTGTGAAAATCAAAACCCCGTAAGTTAGGGTAGGACCTTCTTGAATCTAAACACGAGATTTTGCTTATTCAAAAATCATAATTTATGCATTGAATAAAATTAATCTAACGCAAAATAGTAGAAATAAAACACGATGTTAATACTCGTAACAAAACAATAATGAATTCGATAATGTAAGTATGAATAATATGAACAATCATCAAAAATGAAATAAATAAATATAATAGACAAATCAATCATATAATAGCAAGTAAATAAACGAATAGACTTAAAACGTTCTTTCAAAATAATAATGAACATGTAAATAACAATAAAGAAAATGAATAAAATTAAAAATGTAAAGAGATATATATGTATGTATATATATAGATATAAATTAAAAAGTATGTATGTATATGCGTATATATATGTATATATAAAGTATAAAGTATAAATAATATATAGGTATGTATATATATAAATTAAAAAACATTATGTACATATATATATTATAAAAAATGTATATATGTATGTATGTATGTATGTATATATACATAACAAAATTTGAAATTAACAAGACATAAATGAGTAAATAATGATAATAATAATATTAGCAATGTAATATAATAGTAATAATGATATTAAAATGATCAATTTAATAATAAATAACTAAAATTCCAAACAGATGACTAAATTGAAACTAAACAAAACCTTAGGGCTAAAATCGAAAATGAAGAACATAAAAAGGACTAAATCGTGATGAGCGTGAAAGTAGAAGGGCCAAAGGGAAATTTATCCTGGCCTCCAAAACGCACAGCTTTGATGAGGGACCAAATCAAAATAAAAAGAAAAATAATAGGGTCAAAATTGTAAATAAAAATAATCTACATTAATAGATAGAAAAATGCGGAAGGACCAAAGCGGTAAATATCCCAAAAGTCAAAAACGCGCGGATCCTGTAGCGGGTCGGGTCGCGCACGCGGGTTTGAGAGTGAAACGGTGCCGTTTTAGGGCTATCAGGGCCAACCTTAAATGACGCCGTTTGGTAGCCCTATATAAGTTAGATTTTTTAAAAAAAAAAGTCATTCTTCCATGTTTTAGAAAAAAATGAGTGCTTCTCCTCAACTTTCTCTCTCTCGCCGGCCAAGATCCGGCCAAAGGCTCCGGCGCGCCTCCTCCGTAGCTCCGCCGCAAGCGACTGCCGGAGGTGCAAAATTGGCCCTTTCTTAGCCCCGTTTGAAGTCGACCCCATAGAACCCGGATTCAAGGCTGAATCCCTTGAAAGGTGAGCCCAAACTCAAAAAAGAAAGGGGAAACCGCTCGCTTCCCCTCCTTCCGATGCGACGCAGGTAAGTATTTTCCTTTTTCTTTCTTTCTTTTGTTATTTTCGTTTATATATAAAATAAAATAGATAAAAAAATTGGAATAAATCACCAAAATAAGTACCTAAAACAGAAAATAAAATATCACCTTGAAAATGTTATGTTTTTTATTTCATGTTTGTGAAAAAAAAGAGAAAAAAATAAAAAAGACCTCATTTTTACATTGTATTTTGGCTTTTATAGCCTTCGTTCTTGTTGTTGGTGCTACTTCTTTTATTGTTTGCAGGTAAAGGCGGCGCAAGTGGAGGGTGGTGACATGATCGTGACGGTGATGGCAGAGCAGGTGGTGTGGTAGCGGGTCAGAGGTCAGAAGACCCTAGGTGCGGCGCACCTAGGGTTAGGGTTGCTGCCTCTTTTTTTAAAAATGGGCATTGGGCTTTTGGGTTGTTGGGCTTCTGTTTGGGTTGGGAATTTGGGCCATATTGGCCTGCTGTTTTTGCTTTGTAATTTGGACTTTTATTGGGCCCGGGCAAATTGGGCTGATTACAGTAACTATCATCCATAATCTTGTCCTTCCCAAAACTCATTCCAAGGTTTTAGAATACATTGAATCTTTTTGCTCAACCGTACTGCAGCACTTCAAAATTTCTGGTATCATATCTGGTACTATTCCAGGAGCAGATACAATGAAATTTTGAGGAAATAAGTTGAATCAGGGATTAAATATTGGAGATGGAACTCGATGTAGAAAGTTGCAAATGTGAAAATGTGGAAAAAGGACCAAGTCTTATATTTTAAAAAGTTGGAAGATTAAAATACAATTTAACCAAATTGAAAAAAAATGAGGTAGTGATGATGGTTTGGCATGGGAATCAAGTACAAATATTTTTATTAAAAATATTTTTAGTTTTATTTAATTTTTCACATAATGTTATATTATCCATGTGGACTTGATTTGAATATAAATTCTACGTGTCAAATTTTGATTGGTTGGTTTACCAATTCACTAACAGTGTTAACACCAAGATACCACATTGGACATTTTATAAAAGAACATGTACCAAATGTAACGTCATCTCATTTGAAAATATCTATTTTGTAGTAAGAATGGAGAGTCAATATCAGACAAATATTAAACCTAGAAATTGTCAAGCAATTAAGCATATACTCAAGTATTTATGAAGAACAAGGGATCATATGCTTTTATATTCTAGAAGGGATCTAACACCCTTTGGATATATGGACTCCGACTTGTAGACGAGTAGAGGCTTGAGGAAATTGACATCAAACTGTGTTTTTTTCTAGGTCGTGGAGCCATAGTGTTGAGAAGTTTAAGCAGACTTGCACTGTTGACTCCACTATGGAGACCAAATATGTGGCTGCTTTTGACGCAATGAAAGAAATAGTCTGGCTTCAAAATTTCGTAATAGATTTTGAGGTCATTCTTAATATGGAAGAAGCTATTACAATGTATTTTGATAACATCGCACAATAGCTAATAATAAGGGAACAAGAAATCATAAGAGGACACATTGATCGCAAATATCATGTTATACGAGAGATAGTAGCAGGTGGAATAGTAGATTTAGTCAAAATTGCATCTGAGGACAACCTTACGAATCTTTTTACCAATACACTAGTGGCTAGGAGTTTTGAGAAACCTGTAGAGGGCATGTGTATGCAAAATATGACTCATTTATTTCACTAGATCAAGTAGAATATTGTTAGGATATTTTCCCTTAGTGCAATGATTTTCTCATTCTACTTGTAATTTTTGAACTAATTGAATAAATAAATTTCCATTCAATTAATTTATTTTATCTTTGTATGATAGTCCTCAATAATTTTTGCATGAAAAGTAAAATGAATAAGTAAATATTCGCTCATTGATTACATAAGTTTTAACTAATATTAAGTTGCATCATATGGAAATAATTATGATGCGAGAAGACAACTTATATTAGTAAATAATCTAAATTGTTCATAATACATAAGAATAAAAATGAATAGTTTATTCATAGGGGCTATTATGTCATTTATAAGTCTAAATTTGGGAGATACCTTGTCTTGAGTATCGAAGCAGTTGACTCCTAAAAATAGAGACATAGCTGTTATTGTATACAATATATCAGATTGGACCCCAATAAAGCTTATCTTAGATCTGTTTATAGATTTATTCACTTGTTATGTTCATGGTGTGATTTACCTTAATCCTAACTAAGTAGCTAACTATGTGTACATAACTCATGTACTTTGATATATTGAAAGTCAATGCTCTCTTGGTATCGGAGCCAAAAGTTGGTATATTAGGTGTATGACATATGTACGGTATGACTTCATTTAGAATAGTGGAATTCATAACTAGGTTAAAGAGTAAATAATATCCTCTCACTAGCATTACATGAATTAAGGAAAAGGAATATGGCCACAAGTCATTCGTTAGGGATGAATGATTATTATTATCTGTTAGTAATGATCTTTTTCATCTTGGAAAATGGAATGTTGATTATGAGATAAAATAAGATCTAATTAGGGGAACTAATTTAACCTAAAAAGATTAAGGATATTCTATAAGAGTAACACAAATGACAACGCCAGTGGACAAAAGCATAAATTTAAGTTCATTTCATAATGATATGTAATGGGAGTTCAATCATGATCCTTTTAGTGGATTGATTCCATGACTAAATAATTTGCAATTAGCAAACAAAGAGACATAATTTAATTACAAATTATTTAATCCCTAATTATATATGTGTTAGATTAGTCCCTCTGCTAGCTCAATATGATTTTGAAAGGATTGCAAATTAAGAAAAACTTCGACAAATAGATGAAAACGATGAATGAGAAATATATTTGCATGAATTAGTAGCTACAATAAATGCATTTTCACAAAGTAACAAAAGATGACTTAAAAATTAATTTAACATATTTAGATTATTATCAAATTGAATAATAGAGCCCAAAGTGAGAAATTAAAATTAATTAGTCATCACAGTTACGCTGAATAGGAAAATTAAATTTATTTACTCATAGATTCTAATACGATAAAATCATTATGATTGACAAAATTAGAATTTGGTTGAGCAAATAATTTAATTTAATTTTTAATTAATTAATTAATATTTTGGAAAAAAATTAGTTATTAGAATGGATAATTATACGGGCTTGTTTTAATTTAATTTAAAAGTAGACTGCATGTATAATTGTACATAGTACATGAAAGGCTTAAAGAGCCAACTTAGGGTCTGTTTGATAAGGAAAAATATTTTCCGGAATTGGTTTTCCACATTTTCCGGTGTTTGTTTGTTGGAAAATGAATTCCCATATGAAAACATTTTACAAACACGGGTAAAATCCGAAGCTTTTTTTTAGAAATTGTCTTACCCATTTCTCTACCGTAAGACATTTTCCCTTTCTCCTTTCTCTTCTTCAACCTTCTTCAACCTTCTTCTGTTATCTCTATCTGCTAAGGTCGGCATATCGCAAAAGATTCGGCCCTCTGCTAAGAGTGGTTCCAGTTGATTTACCTCCCCATTTTTGAGTTTTCTTCTATCCACTCTTTTCTTTTTTCTCAATTTTCCTATGGTTGAATGGAAGTCTGGAAGGGAAGGAGTGGGAATTGAAATTTTTTAATTTAATCATTAAATTACAAATAATTGACTTCTAATGAATTTTTAATATGAGGTTAAGTCCATTTTGGTTTAATACATAATATTAAAAAAAAATTTCTTGTTTTCTCTTTTGAACTTCATTTTTAAAGTTCCAAAAGAAGTTTCGTTTTGAAGAAGGTTATATGTTAGACTAAGCTGGGTTTTATTTATTTATTTATTTATTACTGAGTTTTCGTTCTTTTTTCTTCTGTTAATTACGCGTTTAACTTTTTTTTAAAATTAATTTCGGTTTTTATTTTAATTGTTTAGTTACTTGAGTTAAAAAAATCGTTTTCAGGCGTTTGGTTTTGTCGATGGAGGATGGTGGTCGTGCGAGTCTCTCGGAGCTGAGATTCATGGATTTCATACATTGCAAGGTATATTATACAGAATTTGTTTTTATTAGTTTTAATATTTTTTTTCTGATTCTATGAATTGATCTTATAACGTGTGTTAGAATTTAATGTGCTGAAAATTGTTTGATCGCTGTAAATGGTCCATAGTATTTACTTGTTAGCTTTTTCGTGAGTAATTTCTTACTCTTTTTGTGGGAGTTTTTGCTCTTTGAAAGCTAGAGAAGTGGTTGATTTTGTTTCAAGCAAATATCAAATTCACATAAACATTTGCTTGTGAAGTGTTAGTTGAGCTTCAGGGACTGTTAAATTTTGTTCATATCGTGCTTTGGAGTGCAATTATGCAAATCTCTCTGTTTTGCTAATTTTTTTCATTTTATTTTTTAAATTTGTTTCTGTTGGATATGGATAGATTTGGATGTTAAAAACATGTTGGAAGAAGCCAAGTCAAGATGGTTACGCCCAAATGAGATTCATGCTATACTGTGCAACCATAGATATTTCTCCATTTAAGCGAAGCCAGTGAACATGCCGAAAAGTAACTATAGATAAAAATTAAATTCTGTTTGTTCCCCTCATCTATACGCCCCCACATGAGTGAACACAGAAGAAGTTTACTACTTACTAATGAATATAACTCCCTTATCATTATAGGTGGTACTATTGTATTGTTTGATCGAAAGATGCCGAGGAACTTTCGAAAAGATGGTTATAATTGGAAAAAGAAAAAGGATGGGAAGACTATTAAAGAAGCTCATGAACACTTAAAAGTAGGTTTTGCTTTTCGTATAACTTATATTATATTATTTTGATTTGGCCAAAATGTGATTACAATTGTATTTTATTTCATGAACCAGGTTGGTGATAAAGATAGGATTCATGTATATTATGCACATGGTGAAGATAACTCAACCTTTGTTCGCAGGTGTTATTGGCTGCTAGATAAGTATGTATGATGTATTTTACATTTAAAGTTAACCTCACCTATCTTGTCCCTACTTGTTCTCTTTTAACCCAAGTTGCATTGTGTTAATCTCTGATCATGATTAACTTCTTGTTTCAGGTCTTTGGAGCAAATAGTTCTTGTTCATTATCGTGAAACAAAGGAGGTTGGTGTTTACTACAAACAAAAAACTTTGAGATACCATTCCTGAATAAAGCAGTCTTTTATGTTTCTTCCTACTCAGAACCAGTTTGTGAATGATGTTTGTGGATTTGTGCTACAAACAATTGCAGGTTTCACTAGCCACACATTCAAATTCGAGTTTGTTAACAGATCAGTCTACTCCTTTGCTTGTTACAGAAGAGTTTGATTCTGGAATTGCTAATACATATTCTGAAGGTGAGAAGAGTCTAGGTGATGTTGAAATTTTCCAGAGATTAATCATGTGAACAAATACATCATGTTCTCATTAAATGCTATTGTGGAAAGTTAACAGAACCAGGTGAGAGTGTTAATGTTAGAAATCATGAAATGAAGCTTCTTGAGATTAATACACTTGAATGGGATGAGCTTCTGGTGGCAAATGGTGCTAATGATTCGATTGCATCTAGAGGAGGTATTGTATTAGTTTCCAGTATAAGCAATAACACTTATTTAGTTGCTGAATTGTTGACATATTTTGGTTGTGATAGCAAACAATGTTTCTTGCTTTGACCAACAGAACCAAATGATAGTAAATGACTTCTCAAATTATGTAAGCAGAACCATTTCATAGCTCTTAAGTTCTATATATTTTAAATTTGCTTTTGTTAGTTTTTCTTTTCTTTTCTTATCAGGCAACCTGTTAGGGTTGTATGTTGGCTAATAGCTTCTTTGCATGCCTGTAATACTGAAAGACTTTATGCATGTTGTGTAGAAGGCAGAAACTGAAAAGATGGACTTTAAACTAATTTTTAGACCTCCTTGGCATTTATGATTTAGGCTACCCTTTGCTATAAATATGTGTACTTTCTTACATCTGCTCGGGTGTCTTCATTTTCATCCTTATTTTTGTGTGTTCATTTTTTTTTTCAATTTAACGATTAATATTGTAGCTTAATAATTGAGTATTATTATAAATAAATCATTGCAATATATGTAAAAACAATTTTAAATATAAAAATTTATTAATATATATTAATATATGTAAAAACAACTTTTTCGGAACATATTTTCAGGAAATCTGTCAAATAGCAGAAAATATTTTACACAGATTCAATCAAACACCAGAAAATATTTTCCAGTAAATCATTTTACAGAAAAGTAAAACATTTTCCAGAAATCATTTTACGGAAAACATTTTACTGGCAATCAAACGGACCCTTAATGAGTGTGCACATGGGGGACACTTTGAGTGAGAGATTCCCTGTGTGTGCAGCCTATCCTGTTGGAGTTTTACCAGGACTTTAGTTTTTTATTGAAATATTATTTTCCCTGTTCATATTCTAGAGCTCTTGTGATTTTTTCGCTATATATAGGGATTAGACCTGTCCATGGGGGCCGCCCGGCCCGATGGCCCGCCCGAAATATAGGAGGGTTTGGGTAAAAATATAGGCCCGAAATATGGGCTTGGGCAAAATTTTAGGCCCGTTTAAAAAATGGGCCGGGCCTCGGACAAGATTTTTTTGGCCCGGACTCGGCCCGACCCAAAAAATATTAAATATATATATTTTTTATTTTAAAATATAATAGTTTTTTATTTTAAGTTTATTTACTTTCATTTCCTTGACTAGTGTTACAAAATAATAATAATAAAACATCAAGTTTGTTTTACTAATCAAATGTTAGATTTTGTTACAACAATTAATACAATTAATACAATTAATAATTTGATAAATTTACTAATCAAATGTTAGATTTTATTATAACAATTAATACAATTAATACAATTAATAATTTGATAAATTGACTAATCAAATGTTAGATTTTATTACAACAATTAATACAATTAACAATTAATAATTTGATAATTTTACTAACAATTAATTTTAATAACAATTAGTTTTAATTTTATTAAAAAAACTAATTTTAATTTTAATTTTAATTAAAAACGGGCCGGGCTGGGCTCGGGCCCAATATTTTTTCTTCGGGCCGGGCCTAGGAAAAATCTCAGGCCCATATTTCGGGCCGGGCCCGAGCCTAGTAAACGGACTGAAAATTTTTTGTGGGCCCGGCCCGGCCCAGCCCATGGACAGGTCTAATAGGGATTAAGGGGTTGTTGGAAAAAATTCACATATACTAGAATACTTTGCCGAATTTTAGTGAAAAATTATTTGGGATATTTTCTTGAAATTAAATAAATTCTATTTTTCGTGAATATTTCTACTTCAACTCTGTGAGGTTATAATTGTCTACTCCTTAGCAATTATACTTCAAATTTAATAGATTGAATTTTTCTTTTTATTTTGGATTTTCCCTAAAGAAAGTCGACTTTCTCCATTGGGAAGTCTAGGTTTTCATCATGTGCTTGGTTCTATGAATAAATCCCACTCTCTAAGTATCCAATGGCTTGAGAATAGAACAAAAGATTATTCAGTTGAAAGTTGGAAGAATTTGTATGCTAAATCTAGGATTCGCAAAATCTTTCTGACTTGGAAACATATATACTAAATTTAGTAAAATTTATTAATATAGGTAACAACCAAAATTCAGTTTTATGAAAAGTTTTAAAATTTTACTGTGTAACAAAACTGTTTCTCAAGTCTATTTTTCCAACAATTAACACGTTAATGGCTGATGTTACGGAAGTTTAGTAAACTTCTTACTCAAATTTCAATATTAAAAAGTATAGAGAATAAAAATGATCAAATTTGAGAACAAGGAAAAAAATTAAAGCTTACTCTTTATATAAGAGTAACTGCGAAATTTGACCTAATAATTTTAACTATTATTATTTGGGTTAAGATTGAAATTTTAAATTAAAAAAAAATAGAAATTAAATTCATAATTTAAATATAATACAAGGATTAAAAGTAAAATTTTAATATTTATTTTAAGAAGTTTGCATATATTAAAATCTTGATAAAAGAAATAGCAAAATTTAAAGTTTATTTTGAACAAATATTATCATTCTTGAATATTGAAAGGCTTTCATAAATTCTATTCAGATATAAATTTCGAGATAAGTGTTTGATATGGATATATATATATATATATATTTAATAAGTGTATTTATTTTTTTCCAACTTTTTTCTATAAATTTCATACACAAATCTTAATGCGTTGAAAATATAAATACTTTAAAAATAAAGAAAAATTGAGATACCATAAATGCTGGTACCTTCTTTTCATTTATGATTATCAATTGAATTGTTGCTGGAACTTTCACCTCCATTGACTTTGAGGTAACATATTTGCTCAACATCAATTGAAAACTTAATGCCCCATTAATCCAAGGATGTTGACATGCCAACAGTCAAAAGGGATATGGGTACAACTAATCAAAAGTTGGTACATTGGTCTAAGTTTGAAGATTAGTTTAAAAAGTAAGATGTAGTAAAAGGTATAGGTTCAAAAAATGTGTTTAGACAAAAAATAAGACCCATTTTCTAAATAGATCAGCATTTTACTATTATATTTCTGTTATTTTGCTGTTATTTTGTTGTTATTTTATTGTTGTTTTACTACCATTTTACTATTATATTTCTACTGTTTTGTTGTTATTATTTAGATTTTATACAACTCTGTTTTATTGTTAATTTTACTACTATTTTAGAGGCATTTGTTTGTTAAGTTGCAACTATCTTAATGTTATTTATGTATAAAGATTTTTTAAAATGTATTTTTAATTTGTTAGAAAAGATTTATTTTAACATTTTTAGTGTATTTGATGTATTATTTAAAAATTCGTTTTTATATAAAAAAATAATCTAAAAAAATTAATACTGGCAAGTTGAGTTGGACTCAAAGTTTAGTATTTTTAATCTAGGTCGAGTTTGGACAAAATTTTAAGCTGAGTCTGAAAAACGAGCATAAAATTTTATATCAACCCGATCCATGATCAAGTCTAAATATGAGTATATACAACTTTTTTAAAGTTTTTTTTTTTCATTTATTTTGATATTCTTTAGAGAGTCAAATTTTTGTTAGCTTATTTGAATAAGCATCAAATATAAGTGTCAAACAAAAATACATGAAACAATAGTTTTCTATAATCAAAATTGTTATTTTGCACATGGATTCTAGAGTGATGTGAACACAAATACTATGAAAGCAATATTAGTTTTAGGGTAAAAGTATTAGGGAAAATTCTTATATTAGAAGTATATTAAAAAAATTGGATAAATTAATTTTTATACATTAGATCAAAGTGTAAATTCACCCTTATATCAAAAATTTCATTTGTTTTTATTGTTAAAAACTAGTCCTTATATGCTAGAATGAGACACGGTGCATACCACATATAATTGTCTAGTTATCCCGTCAACCATGTTAATTTTTATCCGTAGAAATAGATTTTTTTTAATGAAAAGACCATTTGCTCTTTAATCTAACATACAAAGACTAATTTGTCTATTTTTTAAATAAATAAGACAAAATGCAATCTGACTCTTAATATAGTAGCCTTCATTGTACTTTTACCGAGCTTTAGGAAAAAGCAACCATGCTTTCCAAAATGCCGTAGATCTCATCAGTTCTAGGATGCATCTTATCAACAGAATAGAATTGATGAACTTTGCCATCAACTTCGATCCAACTGCAACCTGGGGTCTTATAAGCACTCTGTTCCTTCAACTTCTTCCTAAATTTGCGTACCTCATCCCATTTCCCTAATGCTCCATATAAATTTGCCAACATAGAGCCATAACCTCCATTGTTTGGGTCGATTTCAATAAGTTTCTTTACTGCAAACTCTGCCAAATCCAGGCGACCGTATATTTTACACCCATTTAACAATGAGCCCCAAACAACCTCATCAGGTTTCATCTTCATACAATTAATGACTTCCATTGCTTCTTCAAACTTTCCTGCTCTACCAAGAAGATCGATTAAACAACCATAATGATCAATCCTAGGTTCGATATTGTAACTACTAGTCATCAACTCAAAATAAGCACGGCCTTTTTCAACCAATCCTCCATGTGTACAAGCATTCAACAGACTGATAAAGGTAACTGCATCAGGTCTAATATCCTCAAAACCACAATTGATCATCTCCTCAAACAAACTAATTGCATTCTCACTTTGTCCATGTAGTGCAAAACAATTGATTATAGAGTTCCAAGATGTCAAGTTTTTCTTGGAACTCATTTCAAAAATCCTTCTTGCTGTATCTAAGCTCCCACATTTCCCATACATATCTATTAAAGCATTAGCTATGAAACAATCATTATCAATACCATTTCTATAAACGTAACCATGGATTGATTTGCCAAGCTGAAACATCCCAGTGTTTCCACAAGCCGATAAACTGCAAACAACTGTAACCTGATTAGGCCTATTCCCTTCTCCTGTTCCCACCATTACCATCTTTCTCAACACTGAAATAGCCTCAGAAAAGAATCCATTTTGCGTGCACCCTGCAATAACAGCATTCCAAGAAGGAACATCCCTATTGGGCATCTGCTCGAAAAGCGAAACAGCCTTTCCAACATCCCCTACTCTCATATACCCAGAAACCATAGCAGTCCAAGACACAAGATTTCTCTCAGACATTTCATCGAACACGTCCCTTGCAATCCCAATGCACGAACCCGTCCTCGAATAGGAATCAACCAGAGCCGTTTGGACAACTGGGTATTGTCCAAAACCCGATTTTAAAATCTGGGTATGAACCAGTTTCGTGCCATTAGACTCCAAAACCTCAGGAGCTGATTTCAAGACATGAGGGAAAATAAAATTGTTGGGTGCCGGCTTGCCTTTGCGAAGCATGTGACGGTAAAGAACAAAAGCGGAAGTATGGTGGTTGGGGTTAGAGGCATAAGCAGTAATCATGGCAGTGTATAAGTATATATTGGGAGAAGGAAGATGATCAAACAGTAAGCGAGCATAGTAAAAGTTGAATATCTTGAGTGTGCAAAAGCGAACTAACTTGAAGATGTAGAATTGGGTGTGGGAGTGGCCTTGAGAGATGATGAAAGATTGGAGTTGTTTAAGATGGCTGAGATTAATGCATTTTTCTAGGATTGTTAGGAAGTGTTGGTTCATTTTGAGTTGGCTTAAACCATACATGGAGCATGCATATTTGCTTCTACTGTACAGAAAGAACTGAAGCTTACCCCCTTCGATTATATAAGCCGCCGGCTACCATGGTAGTCGTGGAGAGACCCTTTGTCTTGGCAGCTATATATACGTTTATGGTCTTCGGGTAGAGGATGAGTTTTCTTGCCAAAACTCACTCCTCACAAATGATCCCTCTCCTGCAGGTTACAGCCATATATATACGTTTGTGCAAAAAAACAAAAGCTATATATATACGTTCATTTTTTTAACGAAAATATATGTATGTTTATTATTCAAGGTTTCTCTTTAAAATTCAAATAGGATTGCATTTTATCATTTTTATTAAGAAATCAATATTTAATAGTAAAAATAGACAAAATTTTAATAGAATTGTTAATTTATTCTTTTATCTAATATATAATAATTAATTTATCAATTTTTTAGTAAATGAGATAAATGTTATTTGATTTTTTGTACAATGACTTCCATGTTATATTTACCAGTTTTTTAGAACATCACTTAAAATTTTTTAAGTTTAATACTCAATTAGACCGTGAGCTATAATTGTTTTCTAGTTTTGGTATCTAGACTTTTTTTATATCGCTTTGGTACTTGATTATCATTTTGTTACTCAATTCAAACTTTTTTTTGGCGAATTACAATAACAGGGCAAAACTCGAACAACAAACACGATTAACGTGACTCGAACCCAAGCCACACTTGGGGCGGTGAACACCCTTAACCATTAGGGCGTCACATGGGGTTTGTTAAAAAAAATTAGTTGATATGTGATGCCAATTAAGATGTGCCATGTGGCATTTGAATTTATTAAAATTAAAAAATTAAATATAAATTCAAAAATAAGAAAAAAAATTAAAAAAATTAAAAATTATAAAAATGTTATAAAATAAATAGACAGAGAGTAAAAAATAAAGAAAATGGGAGAACAAAAGAGAGAGCTTATTTTATTGATTAATCAGAATGTTTACAAAGCTTCTCTAAAGTCTCGATTTATAGACATAAGAAGTATAAATGAAGTAGAGACATAAGAAGTATAAATGAAGTAGAGATCCACTTCTAATGACTATTAGAATTTAAAGTACATCAAAATTTATCTTGACCTTGATGGACATCCACTTAATAAGATATTCATAACACTCCTCCTTAGATGTCCATTGTTAAATAATGTGCACTTTTAAAACCTTACTAAGATAAAAACCTTGTAAGAAAAAAATCTTAGTGAAGAAAAAAAATACACATATCTATAATACGCATGATATGCTGCCTTATTAAAAACTTTATCAGGAAAATCCAATGAGACAAAATCTCAGTTAAGGGAAAAAAGAGTACAATGCGTATTTACTCCCCCTTATAAAAAAATCACATACTTTCTTATATTCTACGTATTCAATCTTGAATACTAGTTTTTCAAATGACTATTTGAATGTATTTGCTAAGCATTTATATCGCCATTCTTTTTAAAGTCATGAGTGAGGGTAAATTTTGGGGAAATATATTTTGATCTCTTTAAGAATTTCAACAATAATCATAGCAAACTTTAATCATGATTCTTCTATAAAAACACAAATATGTATTTTGGATCATTTTATAATCCTCATTCAACTGCTATTTACCACATATATTCAAATTATTTCAATTCATATAAATGAACAATTTCCAGAGAATTTCAATATGCTTCTAGCATCCTAAATTCTTTAAGGATTTTAATATAAACTTTACTATATAGTGGTTCATAAAATGTTGTAACAACAAACATTAGATGCAAATTAAATCTTTTATGAATTGCCAAAATAATACATTTAAAGGTTATTGCATCCACCACAACAAAATATTATATCTTTTTATAATCAATGTCAGGACTTAACGAAAAATTTCATATTTTTATTCCGCTTTTACAAAACTACTTCATTTGCACCCTCACTAGCTTTATACCTTTAGATATTTGGACTACTGGTCCAAAAAATCCACGAATTTAATAGTACTTGAGTTACGTCTTTCTATTTTGATCAATTTATTCCATATATATATATTTCTCAATAGATTTATTCAATATCCTTCTTTTATTTCAATATTTCAATAATAATTGTTGAAACCACTTTTTGGAAACAAAAAAAAAATAGCGTCGACTTAAAAAAACGAAAATTGGAGTCGCCACCAATCCTTTTTATTTAGATGTGATCGGATCACCTCATAATTTATTCATTTTAATAAAAGTTTAAATTTACTAAAACAATAAATTTTTTTTGGTCTACAAAATCCAGAAAATGGGTTCGGGGTCGGTTACGCACGAGGAAGGATTAGCACCTCGATACGCCCAAAATTGGTACCTTGTTGATTAATTAGTGTTTTAAGAAAATGGGCAAAGATTTTAAAATACGATCCTTGTAAAAAAAAACATGTATAAATCAAATTATATGTTAAGACCCTCTCATTTAGGAGAGAGAAAATGTTACACCCAATGGGTTAAGGCATGATATTTCACATCCTAAAAAATGAGTTTGTCCTTAAAAAACTCATGCAATGAAATTTAAAAGGATATTCAATTGTTTAAGTCAGATGAAAAAATCGAGGCCCAATACGTTAGGGTACAATTTCTCAAAATCTCAAACATTGAATATTGCCTTTATTATTTTTTAGAAAAATCCTCATCTCGAGAAAACAACATGTCATATCCAATGCGTTAGGACACAACGTATCGAATTCCCGAGAATGAACTTTTTATTTATGTGTTTTGATTAAAGAATATTCTCGATTATTTAGATTCAACGAAAAAATTAGAACCCAATACGTTAGGGCTCAATCCTCTTGAATATCCCAAATACTGAGTATTGCGTTATCTTGCAAGGTTTTGAATAAAACGATTTTAATATTTAAATAGAATATAATCTTTTTGACAAATAAAACACAATGGGATGACAATGTATATTGCAAAAGAAAAATTCGTAAGCTAAATGTAAGCTAATGAGCAACAAAGAATCAGTAAAATACCAATAAACAATACAACATACATAAGGGCAACAATCTTATATTATACATTATGCAACTACTAACATCCATAATATCCATAATTACGTATCGTAAATTCAAAAATTATATCACTTTATTATTAACAATGAATCATGATTATTCAAGGAAACATTTATTAAATAATTATGTTTATTGTTAAAATATTTGACTATCCATTTAGATAGTTGTGTTCCTATGAAGAAATATGAGAATTCTTATAAATAAAAGTCAAGTTTCATTTGTCTGACATACCAGAAAAACACATCAAAAGTTTCTTTTTACTCTCCCACCATCTTTTAAATTTCACTGTAGAAATTCTTTATAGAAATTGATATCCTTGCTATGCTCCACTCAGTGCTTAGTGGACTGTTTCATCAGTACAAAACGTAGGCAGTTATTGAGCTTCATTGTATCCTCGAGATTTATTTGTTAGTAACTCTTTTGCACACCATAATATAAGTGGCATTGATACATGCCTTGAAACCTTCGTTAATTTCTTATAAATTTATTTTTATCTCCATGCACCAATATCATATATCACTAATATTTTATAACTAATTAAAATTATTATATTTTTGATAATTGGAAGATAATAAATTTTCTTGCCACTTTAACACATAAAAAATAAATAAAATTTGTTTGTTTTTAATAGAAAAATTAGTTGTTTTATATAGACATTAAATTAGCCATGTGATATCACACAAGGGACAAAATCCATGACAACTAAGTTGCTTCTATTTTTTATTCGTAAAAACACTTTTTTAGTTTCTCTCAATTTTAAAATTGAGTAAGTTAGGCCTTCTCAAAAAAAAAAAATTAATCTTTTTTAATTTGGAAAGTGAACAAATAAAAATGATTAATCATAGTGTTATTTTTTCTGTTAATTCTATCTAATTTTAATTGGTATAATAACACATTTAGTTTTTGATGTTTATATATCCCCGCATAAATATTGACAGAATGTGTGATTTTTACAAGTTAAGTTTGTTAAATCAAGACCAAGTTGACAGAATCTGTAAATGTTGTAAGCTAAATTTGTTAAAATAAAATTAAATTAACAGAATGTGTAAACTTTGAAGGTTAAATCTATTATCATACATATAAAAAATATGTACAATTGACGAAAGATGTTAACATTGTGATTAATTGTTCTTAGTTGTTCACTTTTGAAATTAAAAGAGATCAAATTACTCTTTTTTTTTAGAGAGATCAATTTAATCCATATCGAAATTGAGAGTAATTAGAAAAAATTTTTTACCTTTATAATTTTTCTTGTACTTGTATTTGGTATATGCATTAAGAAGAAATATCTTTTAAAAGTTTTTGAAATACATGGAAAAAACTCGAAAAGTTTATATATATATAGATAGATAGATAGGCGTGTTTAACACATATCCTGATTCTCACATTCATTCAAATTCATGCAACAAAATGAGAATACCATTGAAGATCAGAAAAGTAGAACCATATGCACCGCTAGTTCTCCACCAAAAGCCTTCATTAAGAAAGAAAATGATGATTTTGTTGAAAGATATGATTCCATCTTAACTTTTTATAACTATAGTGGAGAAAGTATACACACACACATATATATGTATACTTACACATAAAATTGTCATCCAATCCACGATGATTCTGATATCAGAGAGATCATTTTCATCTGTACATAATATTATAATAAATTCTTCAATTTCTCCTTGTGTTACAAGTAAACAAATAATGAATGATACGTTAGGAAAGGAGAGGGAGATGACAAGATGGAATGAACCCAAGGAATTAGTAGTGATACCATGCATAGCCATCGTTGCTGTAGAGTGCTCCATTGTTGTTGGCAGTATTCTCTTCAAAGCAGCTTCTTTGAAAGAGATAAGCTACTTCGTCTTTACTGCCTACTCTTATATTTTAAGCACCCTTGTCTTCCTCCTCTTAGCCTCCCTCTTTAAAAGGTTAAATGCGTGTTTTTCATAAAGTTGATGTCTTCTTTGTTTATCTGATGATTTTTTGTTTGTTTGGTTGTAGAAAAACAGTGCTTCCCCCATTGAAGTTCCCTCTTTTTTCCAGAATTTTCCTTCTTGGACTTCTTGGTTATGGATTCTTTTTCCCTTCAAAATGTTTTAATGATTAACAAAGAAAAACCCAACTCAATGAATTTGTTTCATCCTTTTTGGAGACAGGATTTTAGGTCAACTATGTTCATACAAAGGCATACTTAGTTCCTCAACTCTTTCTTCAGCCCTAAGCAATCTCATACCAGCTTGTACCTTCATGCTTGCTGTCTTCTTCAGGTATCTTCATTTTCTTCATGTTTTATGATGTTTATATGTTTGGGAAAAGTTCCTTGATGCCTTTTTCTTTCTTTTCCCCCCCTTTTTTTGCACATGCAAGGATTGAAAAAGTAACAATTAGAAGTTCAAGCAGTCAATCTAAAATCATTGGCACTTTGACATCAATATTTGGTGCATTAGTAATTATTTTCTACAAAGGACCCAAACTGTTTTCATTATCATCATCTGCTATACATCAAAGGCCTCTAGGGTTTATGTCATCTCAATCAAATTGGATCATTGGTGGCCCCCTACTAGCTGTTGCCTTTGTTCTTGTTTCGTTGGGGTATATTATCCAGGTAAATACTGATTCCAAGCTTTCCAAATACATTAATCTAATCATGTAATGTATTTTACATGAAACTAAACTTGAATTGTATTGCAAGTTACAGTCACAAGTAATGAAGATTTACCCTGAAGAGATAACTGTAAATTTCTTTTACAAGTTGTTTGGGACCGGTATATCTCTACCACTATGCTTACTTGCTGAACCAAACTTGAGTTCTTGGAACTAAGGTCTGATATAGCTGCTATTGCTGTCTTATACTCGGTAAGACCTTGAGTTATTGATCGAACTTAGGTGTGAGTGTCAAATATAAGTATGTATCTAATAATCTATATAATATAGACATGGTTAAATTTTTCTATATTGTTTTTTTATGTATTTGGAGGATATCTTAGAAATCATATCTTCATATCTATGTTTTGGACATGAGTGCCAAACATGGGTAGTTCACTCTGATCACTCTGAGCAATATAGATGGTTATTTTGAAGCTAAGTTGGGTATGGGATATTCAAAGGATTCCCCAAATGTGCTCCTGCTTTTCGTCAGTTTAACTGTTAGCTCTAACCTTGAATGACTTGAATCTGACGTGAAAAGAATCAGAATCTAAATGCAAATTTGTTTGTGGCTCCTTACTTGTTTAGGGACTTTTTGGGTCCTCCTTTTTATGCGTAGTACACATATGGGGCATACACTTGAAGAGGCCTGTATTTGTGGCAAGTTTCAAGCCAACTTCAATTGTCATTGCAGATGTGTTCGAGTGTAGTTCTCCAATCAAATTGAATAAATCAAATTTAATCCCTTAAAAAAATTTAAAAAATGAGAAAAATAAATTTTTTTCAGGAAGATTCTAACAAATCTTAAATGTTTGTGTGACCCGAATTCTATCACTTGTTGAAAAAATAAATACAGTGACAAAATAAGAGGATCTGTAAGGGCGAAACTACTGTTATATTATTCGTTTTTCAACATTAATAAATTTCTACTCCTTTGCCCGTGATTTTTTTCCCAAAAGGATTTTTCACATTAAATCTGAATTCTTATTTTTCTTATTTTATTGCTTTATAATAATTTTACCGTCATTATGAACGTTTATTGTAACGATTTTAATAGAACTATTTCACTAGGAAAATGATGACGGTGCATTAATTTTGCAAAATCTAGAATAGTATTCTCACCTAACTGCACATTGAGCACAAGGGAACGAGTTTGTAGGTCATTGGACTCTGAGAAACAGCTGACTTGGGAAAATATTCGGGTTTCCAAATTCATTCGAGAAGAGTGACTGAAGAAGATTATGAGTCCACTGCGGAGAAAGTGCGAAATAAATTGAATACTTGGAAAGCGAACCTTCTCTCTTCAGCAGGTCGATTAGTTCTTATCCAGTCTACTATGGCTGCCATCCCGAATTATTGTATGCAAAGTTGACTACTTCTGATTTCTTTTCTGAATAGTCCCCATCGTATTAATAGGAACATTCTGTGGGGAGGGACGGAACCACGCTCAAAATTACATTTAGCTAATTGGGACATCATTTCCCTCCCTAAAGATAGAGCAGGACCAGACATATCCAGTGAAAACAAAAAGAAAATCAAGCTCTCCTTGTCAAGTTGGGATGAAGACTGATGCATGAAAATCCAAGCCTGTGTGGAGCTCTTTGAGAAAGATTAGTCCTTTACTCGCCTCAGGGATTAGATGGGTTGTTTAAAATGGTAGGACAACAAACTTTTGGTTCGATAATTGGTTTGGATTAAGATATTCCTTTGGAAATGTAGCCTAAAGGTGCCCCCCACAAAACTTTTCCTCCAACATAGAAAATTAACAATCCTCTATGTCTAAATGCTCAGGAAGATATTGAACACTTATTTAGGGATTATCAGTTCACTAGTGTCTGGGAGATCATGTCTGCTTCTACCAGAGTTCCACTCATTCCTAGTGTTGAATGGGTAGATTGGATAATTTCCGGTATTCGTCTTTACCTTATGGAAAATTTGGCTCACTCCTAATGTTTTGGTTTTTGGCAATGATCGCCCGGAAGAACGTATTGTGGAAAAAACATTTTCTACAACAGTAGAATTCTTTGCTATCTCTCCAACAGCAAAAATAATAATCTATCGAAACCCTCTCCAAAGAACTGGTTTAAACTGAATACTGATGGATCTTTTCTAAAAATGGATTGTTTCTAGGAAACCTTGATAGAGTGGGTGTTGGGGCTCTCATAAGAAGTCATTCTGAAGTGTATCTACGTATCCCAAAAGCAACAAATGTTAAGGTCGAATTATGATGGACTAAACTTGGCTAGAGACTATAAAAAACTATTGTCCCAAACAAAATAAACTAATATTGGCATATTTTATTCATGGAAACAAATTAATAATGATTTTTTATTTAAAATAGGCATTTTTTTATTGATATTGGTGTTGGTTAAAATTATAGTATAATATTAATAAATTATTGCTGAATGATATCAAATACAAACTCCGGTTGTTCAAGAAAAATGAATTTAAAATAAATCTACTTTTATTATAGTATATCTAAAAGATAATATATTAAAATATTTGATGCCCAACCAACAACCTTTGTAGGGATGGCATCAAGGTATAGGAAGAAGGCTCTCTTAAAGGGTAAAATTTTATTTTAGTCCTCTTAAAAAAGTTATAATACGTCATAAGTCCTTATACTCTTTACACATTTGGGATTTACTTCTGGTGCTTTTATTTTCAGGAATTTAGTCTCTTTACCTTTCAAATTTCAAAATCCAAATCTAGTTGTTAACATAATTACTTTTTTTTTATTAAATTTGTTGATGTAACATTCTGAAACTAAAAAATATATATATTATAAATATATGTTAACTTAATTTTTATTCAATTATATATTGAGATGAATTCTTTAAATTCTTTAATTTTAAAAATAATTCTTTTTAAAATTTTAATGATAAAAATATATAAAAAGGACAATGAATAAAATATTTTTTAATAGGTGAAGTAAATTTTGGATAAATTTTAATAGTTATATTTTTATTTTTTATTTCTCTGCTATTATTATAATTAATTTTGTTACGTTTAAAACTTTTTAAATAATTATAATTATTTAAAATAAAATAGTTAAAATATATTCACTCAAAGCTAATATAAAATTAAATAAAAGAAGCTTAAAATTTTAATTGCGGTAAAATATAATATCATTAAAATTTTATTTTGTAGCTAATTTTTTAATAAAAAAAGAAAATGAATAAAATACATGGTTAATAGAAATAAGGGTATAATGTCTTTTTATTCTAAATTTACTTAGATTACCTTTGGATGGCGGTAAGGTTAGTTTTGCTGAAATTAAAAATAACAGTGATGGTAAGATTAAGTATTATAACAATAAAATTAAAATTAATAGTGAATTGTGAAAATGAAAAATTACCATTAAGAACCTTATTTTAAATGGATTTATATAGTTACCTAAAACCTTTTTTGTTAAAATTAAATTATATTTTGGCAATATAATAACTCGAAAATATAAAGTCAATAAAGCCTTAGCATAGTTAGTAAAAAGGGGAGGCCTTGGGTTGTAAGTACCTAAGTTCGAGACTTACTATGCGCAATTATATGTGCGGGTCTCCAAGTCCCACCATGTGTTGTTGCTATGCGTGGATTTTAGTTCAGCTAGTCAGTTCTAGTTTGGATTGTTTGAGTTCTTGGTATGTTTGTGTTGTAAACATAGTGTTGCTATATATGAGTTTTGGTTCAGTTAGCCAGCTTCAGTCTGGACTATTCTATTAAAACCATAAAAGTCTAATATAAACTTAGAACCGTAAACCAGAATCTGTCATATCAGTTCATTAAGAACAAATAAAAAAATAAAGCTACATGTGGAAGCTTACCTGAATCCACCAATATCTTGAAATCTTCGAGTCTTATGGTTTTGATCTTCCAAATTAAAGCACAAGTAATTTAAAAAAGATGACTCTTTTTTGAAGATGGGATGTCAAAAAAGTTACGTTTATGTAATTTGGGACCATAACCCTAATAAATTACTTTTGCACATTAATGTTAATTTCTAATAAGCTCACCATCAATTAGAAATTAGTTAATGGAGTATCTACACATATTTAGCTTATACTTTAATTATTAACTAATGCCTGATAAGCTTTAACCAAATTAGGTCACTTTTAATTTGAACTAACATTTTATGATAGTAAATAATAACATGTAATTATTCTTATTAAATATATGGTGTTCGTATTATCCAACATGGTCAAGTTTTTAATATGTTTCTCCTATAATTATTTGATTCTACAATTTATTTCGATTCTTAATTTTTCTTTACTATAATAATTTAATTTTATATTTTATGCTTACTTGGAGGCTAAATCAACAAACACCTCATCATCTTTTATCTTGAAAAGAATATAAACCCCTATAAGAAAAGTAGTATGGTTATATTAATTGGAAAAATCCTCTCCACTAGAACGACCATTTTCCTACCTTTTCATGCATGGTTGAGCCGTGTTTCTTCCACGAGACCGAACACTCAAAGGCCGACATCAACTCAAGTGTTTGTCTCGCCAAGAATAAGAACAAGAGCTCCGCCATTTTCAACTAGACCTAGGTTCGAAAGAACATACCCGGGTGGTATGCGTCCCACTTCCATGGCACCACCAGTTAGAGTAAGATCAAATTGTACCATTGGACTAGACATTGTTTAGAAGCAATGCCATTGTTCACCAATGCTTAACCATTTTGTTTTCAACTAGTCTTTCTTTGATTGACTAAAGAAAGTGTATGAATTTGACGAGTTTATGAATTCAATATTGTTTCTAATTATTTCTTTAAATTGTTGTTTTGTATGTTCTAGAGAACTAATATTGTTCTAGAATTGTTACCTATTGATTCGATGGTGTAGTAATTTCATTAATAAAATTATACATTTTATCTTCTTGAAATAGGAAAATAGCTTATTGCAAAAGATCTTGATAAGATCCAAACATGGGACATAAGAAATTAACATTAGAATATAAAACAAATCACTAGCAAAAATTTCATTACGAAATAGCAAAGAAATGTAGCTAAAGAATACAACACTTGATTAAAGAATCTCAAATAATGAAGTGCATAGATTCACAATCACACCATAGAATATTCATGTCTTTTATACATTGTAATGGTCATATTAGCGGTCATGTACAAAAAACATTTAGTCTAATATCAATTGCCATTAAGCACCACATCTAGACTTTGTTGTAGCAATATAGCTTCACAATGATGTGCAACCTTTTGACTTTGAAAAAAAAAATCCAAGATTTATCCTACATCATTGCAACAAATACAAAAAAAGAAAAAAGAACTATATACAAGTATAATTCATTGATAAAAGAATAATCATTAGTATGAAGCAAACGGGTGATTAACGATTAGAATCTAGATATCTCTAATTACATGTAAGTGGTTCCTATAATTAATTGATTAAAATAATTAAATTCACAAAAATAAATTTTAAAAGAGTTGTTTAACGAAAAAAATTCACTTGAATATTTAATTTAAAATCAAACATACTATATATCTACAAATAAAATAAAAAATGAATACCTGACACGAATTTGGAGCTATTACACCAGTACTTTGTTGCATGCTATTATAAGGTAAATTTGAACCACTTAAACACCAACTGCTACTTGGAGTCTTAAAAAAAACAAATAGTTTTATTTACATGGAATTCTAAAAAGATATAGATATAACATAACTATCGGTTGTGGTTACCATGTTGAACTATTGCATTGAATTTTGACATAGATATGCATAGATATTGTTTGCTAGCATCATCATTGAAGGAATGACCTATAATGCCGACAAAAAAAAAAGGAGTTAATAATGTATAACAACAATAAAAAATACTTCTATGTAATATGTGCCTAATTAATTTTATACTTACAAAATTGCTATAACTTAGAGTAGTGCTAATGGGTACATCTAAGGATTCATTGATTGCTGATTGTTTTCTTTTTCCTATTTAAAATGTAACATTATTAAAATAATGTAATTAAAAAAATAAATTTACCACAAAGTGTAACTTTATAATCAAATTACTTATTCGGCTTGTGCAATTGGGATGTTTTTGGTTTTCTTTTCTCAAGGTGACCTTTAAGTCTAGAATTAGAGATCCTTTTCGGCTTAACATGTGGTGGATCTAAGATTGGAAAAGTTTTACTTTCACCTTATTTTACAACATTATCATCATTGCTTGATAATTCTTCAATTATTGACCCTTTTACATTTTCTAAATTAAAAATAAAACAATTATCACTTACTAGATAACATAAAGCATTCAAAATTCTTGATTATATAGATAACGTACTAGGTCGAATGACTGCTCTTGCATTTGTCTCATTCTCTTTGAGCTCATGATTCTTAGAGGCACCTAACTTTGTCAATTCTTTTTAAACTTTCATGTCTCCTTCATATAAAATCTTCTGATAAAGTTGTCTTGTTTTTTTTTCATTTTCTTGACTTTTTATAATCAAATCATAAGCAAATTGAATCATACAATTACGAAATACAACTTCAGCCTTTGCATTATACTATTGTGAAAACTCAGCAACATTACTACCATACATGTATTTTTTAGCATCTTTAGTCCATCTTCGTGAGATATACCAATCAGAAATTTTCTTGACATTTTTAACACTAAGAATTCGTAAAGCATGAGAGCAAAGATAGCCACAAAAATCAAACTTCTTGCAAGTACAATGAATCTCCATGGTGGCTGTGTTAAAATGGAACGTTCAAATTCTTGAACTATTTTCATCCATCATTACTTCAAAAGTATAAGATGTACCATTTTGCACAATTTCTCTCTATATCAATGGAATAACATCAAGAAATTATTTCTCAAAGCACCTGTATATTTCATGAGTATAAACTTTCGATGCATTAGACAAAATGCCACAAGTTTTACTTGCACACGTGATTGAGCCATTTCAGCACTAAAAATCTTTCTCAACTTCAGAAGAACGCCATCTTCCCACTAAAACTTAGCATTATCAACTATTCACCACAAGTCCCTTCAAATTAGCATTATCAATTTCTATCCTTGTAAGTAAAACTTTGAGAATTTTCTTCATCCATGTCATGAAACATATCTGCATCACATTAATCATATAATTATATAGAACAATTATAGAATCTAAAAAAAATTCAATTTACTCAAATCAATAATGAGCATGAATGATGTGGTAAGGAGGATTCATAAAAAAATTTCTCGTCCACCTAGACATTGTGCAAAATTATAAAAAATAAAAAAAGAGACAAAATTATAAAAAATTTCTGGTTCACCTCAAACTTGAAAAAGACCTTACATTTTCTTTTTGTTCTTTCACATTCTAATCAAGCAAATTGAAACTAAAGTTTCGATCACATGATCCAAACATCAATTCTTAAATAAAACAAATTCCAAGTAAAAAGATAAAAGAAAATTTGCAACATATTTGCAATCTAGGTATAAACCAAAACTTAAAAAACCATGGACAAAAACAAAAAAAATGTTTTGGTTTAGGAAACTTAAAAGTAGAGAAGTAAATATCAAAACCCTTTGTTTAAATGTAAAAGTGAGAAAACAATAATAGCATTATGAAAAGAAGACACAAACTGATTGAAAGACTTCAAAAAGAAAAAAAAAAGTGCAGCACCTAATATCTACATAGACAGGAATTACATCAATAACATGATAGGAAACGGCCAGTAATCCAAAGCAACTAACATTACACTACAAATTGAATTCGTACAAAGGCTCCAACAAGAATCTCATTATGCACTTAAGACACAGTAAAGATGCAATTTGCAACATATTTACGATTTGGGTATAAACCAAAACTTAAAAAAATAAAACGAACAAGAAGCTAGTCATTCCCCACTACATATATATTGATAGAAATTTGAAAGGGTTACTCTCACTTTTTACTTTAATTTTGATTTTTTTAATAAATAAAAAAATAAAAAAAATTGTTATGAACTAAATTCAATAACTATTTCATAGTTGAATGAAAAGACTAAAAACCATTGATTTTAATAACTAAAAATAGGAACAAACCTAATTCTGTACTCCCTCCAATTTTTTGCTCAGCCTGTAATCCTTTTATTGCTGATTTTGAATTACCCAAAACCCTAAATATATTTTCTTTTACAATGAAGAGATGATGAAGAAAGAAAAAGATAAAAGAAAATCAACAAAACCCTAACTCCTTTTATTCTAACAGTGAAAGACGGTGAGAGAGAGGAAAAGTTCACGTTAAAAAAGAAGAAGAAATTTAACAAAATTAAGTTTGACGTGAAAATTATTTTAATCCTTTAAATTTAAGTTGAAAAAAGTTGTTGATGTAGCATACAATAATTGAGTATGATCATATATGAGGTGGTAGGAAGGATCAATGGAATAATTTTTTTTGGAAAAAAATCAAATACATTCAAACTTTTGTAGAATAATTTCGTATATAAATGTGCTTTTTGTGAAACCCCTTGGAAGAAAAAAGCCAAAATGATTCCATCTTTGGCTCTCTCATGATTTTATAACTATAGAGTATCTTTTTTGGACAAATATCTAAACTAGCTGACAGACTATATATACATATAATATTCTTTCAGTTATCTCCATGTCAAAGTGGGGTTCCCACACATTACACTATAATTACTAGCAAACAAATAATGAATGAATTGATATGTTAGAAACAGGAGAGGGAGATGGCAAGCAGGAATGGATGGAAGGAATTAGTATTACCATGCATAGCCATGGTTGCTGTAGAGTGCTCCACCGTAATTGCCACCATTCTAATCAAAGCTGCTTCTGTGAAAGGGATGAGCTACTTTGTCTTCACTGCCTACTGTTATATTTTAGGAACCCTTGTTTTCCTCCTCCTAG
>NC_053445.1:5613736-5637533 GCF_007990345.1 Gossypium hirsutum | reverse complement strand
CTTTGATCTGCTCCGCCTGTAATCTCAGGGAGATAAGACCTGTATAATAAACCTAATTATGCCTAATGATTAGGATGACATGATCAAAATGAAACAAATGCTCCTAACTAGACATATGTGAATGGTGTTTGCATGAATGCAGAATTTTATTTTTCCGAGAATGATCTCGCTTAGGTTATCACTCGAAGTTTATCAAGGTTTTGTGACTGATGGTTACACCGCCTTCTTGCTCAGCTAGCATATCCAAGAACACTTACTGATTGCCCCCACTGTGACGTCAAAGTTCAATCCACGGGGACATAAATTTGTACCATCATCCCACTGTAACCCAGGGTAGAAAGTATGGCTTCTCATCTTCCTATCGCAATTCATGATATTGAATGTGAAACTCTTTGGTCCTTTACCTCTCCCCAGGTTCATAAAATGCTCATGCACAATTGCAAAATTTTCTTTCCAGAAGACTTTTCTTTTGCCTGGTAAACATCGCTTGTTGGTTCATTGAAGCTTTGTCACCAACACGACATTTGTCATTTTGTTCAATCAATGTTTAGACAACAAAATCTGAAAGGGTAGTCTTTAACTTAGACTTTCCTTCTTAGATATTTCACCCTTTAAACTTGGTGTTTTCTAACAATAGTCATGTTTCAGGTCCCTAATTATTTAAACTTCTAGAGTAATATGCAAAACTTCCATTGTGAAAGTATTATTAGTCTATATCATTATTATGCAACATGCTTGCAAAAAAAATCATAATGATAGGTAAAATAGAATTGATTTGAGAGCATAGCTCGAAATGAATAAATTATCAATGATAGCAAGAATAAAAAGAGGAATTGATTAGAACATATATCTTGAAAAAGAAAGAAGTATTCCAAGAATGACAAATTCAATATATAAATAGTATGAATGTCAGGTGCCCCAGATATCGCAGCTTGAACTTCTCTGTACAAACTTTCTGAAGACTTTCCTGAGTTTGACATGTGTTTAGGAGATCTATAGGACTTTGTTGATGTTCCAAGACGTTGCATATCCTTTCTTATTGGTTCAAGTAAAGGAAGATCATCATATTCCCCCGATCAAAATTTGATCCGCTCAAGTCCTGATGTTCCAATCCTGCCCAATACTTGAGTCGCCCTTTTCGGGTTTTCGACTCAAGCCCTCTTTGGTCTCAAAGTGCCCTTTACGGGTTTTCACCTTAGCCTCTCCAAAGTCCCTTTTTTTTTCAGGAAGCAAAGCGCCCTTTACGGGTTTTCACTTTGGTTCCCCTTTCTATCAAGTGAAGTACTTCTTGACGGAGTCTGCGTTTACAGGATTTGGTAAACTTTTGCCATCCATCTCGCATAGGATCAAAGCTCCACCGGAAAAGGCCTTCTTTACAACATAAAGACCTTCCCAATTTGGCATCCATTTTCCTCTAAAATCTTTTTGCATAGGAAGAATCTTTTTTAGTACCAAGTCCCCTTCACGAAATTCTCGGGGGCAAACCTTTTTATTATAGGCTCGCATCATTCGTTTCTGGTACATTTGCCCATGGTGAATAGCTCTTAGCCTCTTTTCTTCTATTAGGTTCAACTGATCGTACCGAGATTGGATCCAATCGGCTTCATCCAACTGTAGCTCAGATAAAACCCGTAGAGAAGGGATTTCAATTTCAATGGGTAATACTGCCTCCATTCCATAAACCAGAGAAAAAGGCGTTGCCCCAGTAGAAGTTCTAACAGATGTTCGATAGGCAATGAGAGCAAATGATAATTTCTCATGCCAATCCTTGTAGGTTTCAGTCATTTTCCCCACAATCCTTTTAATGTTTTATTGGCCGCCTCCACTGCACCATTCATTTTGGGACGATACGGCGATGAGTTATGATGCTTAATTTTAAATTTGCTACAAACTTCAGCTATTGTGCTATTATTCAAGTTCATCGCATTGTCGGATATGATCCTCTCAGGCATTCCATATCGACAAATGATCTCCTTCTTCAAGAATTTGCTGACTACTGCTTTCGTGACATTTGCATATAAAGCAGCCTCCACCCACTTGGTAAAGTAATCAATTACTACGAAGATGAAGCGATGCCATTAGAAGCCTTTGGTGATATTGGCCCAATAACATCCATACCCCACATGGAAAACGGCCAAGGAGAGGTCATGACGTGAAGAGGTGAAGGAGGCGCGTGTATTTTGTCTCCGTAAATTTGGCATTTGTGGCACTTCCTGGCATAATCAATACAATCTCCTTCTATGGTGGGCCAATAGTACCAAATCTCATGATCTGTCTGGCCATCGTGAAACCACTGGCGTGCGTCCACAAATACCCTCATGGACTTCTTCCAAAATTTTCTTGGCTTCCACAGCATCCACACATCTTAACAGTACTTGATCCTTCCTTCTTTTATATAACACTTCTCCATCTAAGACATATTCAATGGCTATCTTTCTCAGAGTTCTTTTGTCATTCTCTGTCGCTTGATCAGGGTATTCCCGATTCTTCACATATTGTAAGATACTCTGATACCAAGGACAATCATCTTTTCCCTCCTCCTCAATATTGCAGTAATTAGCCGGGGTCTCAGAGATACTCATCTGAACAGGCCTCATTGCCTCAAGTCTATTCACCTGAATCATCGAAGCTAGAGTAGCTAATGCATCAGCCATTTGGTTTTCCTCCCGTGGGAGGTAATAGAAGGTGATATCGTCAAACTCCTCAGCCAATTCAAGAACTAGTTTTCTATAACCGATTAGCTTAGGATCTCTAGTCTCCCACTCCCCTTTGAGTTGGTATATCACCAACGCTGAATCCCGTATACTCTCAGTACTTGATGTTCCGTTCAATGGCTGCACGAATGCCCATGATACATGCTTCATATTCTGCCATGTTATTTGTACAATCGAAGTCCAACTTGCTAGCAACAGGATAATGATCTCCACTTGGGGATACCAAAACTGCCCAACTCCATTACCCGTAGCATTTGAAGCTCCATCAAAATTTAACTTCCATACGTGATCCATTTGAGGATTTTCTTCAGTATTCGCCACATACATCAAGTCCTCGTTTGGAAAATCGAAGTTCAAAGATTCATAGTCCTCCAAGGCTCTACTAGCTAGGAAATCGGCTATTGCACTTCCCTTTATGGCCTTCTGACTGACATATACTATGTCAAATTCTGAGAGCAAGATCTGCCATCTAGCCATTCTCCCGTTCAAAGCAGTCGATTCCATCATATATTTTAAAGGATCTAACTTTGAAATCAGCCAAGTCGTGTGATACAACATATACTGCCTCAGTCTTCGGGTTGCCCAGATTAGAGCACAACACAACTTCTCAATTGATGAGTACCTCATTTTGCAATCGGTAAATTTCTTACTGAGATAGTATATTGCCCTTTCTTTCTTTCCCGTCTCATCATGTTGGCCCAATACGCATCCCATGGAATTCTCCAACACTGTTAGATACAATATCAATGGCCTATCTGGACTTGAAGGTGATAAGACTGGAGTATTAGCCAAGTACTGCTTTATCTTATCGAAAGCCCTCTGACACTCTTCATCCCATTCGCCCGGATTATGTTTCTTTAAGAGCCGGAATACTGGATCACATTTCTCTGTCAGTTGTGAGATGAACCGAGCAATGTAATTCAGCCTCCCTAGGAAACCTCGAACCTCCTTCTGAGTGCGCGGGGGAGGTAAATCTCGTATTGCCTTTACTTTGTCTGGGTCAACCTCGATCCCCTTTTTGCTAACTATGAAGCCTAATAACTTCCCTGATCTGGCTCCAAACGTGCATTTGGCCGGGTTAAGCTTGAGCTGAAATTTCTTTAATCTCAAAATAACCTTTTCAAGACCTGAACATGCTCTTCTTCCGTTCTAGACTTCGCGATCATATCGTCAACATAGACTTCGATCTCCTTGTGCATCATGTCGTGAAACAAAGTCACCATAGCTCTTTGATACTTTGCTCCCGCATTCTTCAATCCGAAGGGCATTACCTTGTAACAGAATGTTCCCCATAAGGTAATGAATGTGGTTTTTCTCATGTCTCAAGGATGCATCTTTATTTGATTGTATACAGAGAATCCGTCCATGAAAGAAAACAATGAATAGCCCGCCGTGTTATCTACCAAAGTATCAATGTGAGGCAGTGGAAAGTTGTCCTTTGGACTAGCCTTGTTTAAATCCTTATAATCCACACACATTCGTACCTTTCCATCTTTTTTGGGAACAGGGACGATGTTGGCTACCCAATCCGAATACTTGACCTCTTGTAAGAAACCAGCGTCGAATTGTCTTTTGACTTCTTCTCTTATTTTCAACACAATGTCAGGTCTCATTCTCCTAAGCTTCTGTTGAACGGGTTTACAATCCTCCTTTATGGGCAGACGATGCACCACAATGTTAGTACTTAGCCCAGGCATATCTTGGTACGACCACGCGAAAACATCCTTGAACTCTCGGAGCAAATTAATGAGGTCTTGCCTTGTCTTTGCGGTGATTTCAGTTCCAATTTTCACCTCCTTTCCATCCTCTAGGCTCATTATTTCTAACGATCCCCTATGAGGTAGGATATGCTTATCCTCTTGTTCCATCATTCTTAACAAGTCCGGAGATGCATCATAATCTTCGTCATTTTCAAAGTCGTGGGATCCCTCTGAACACACTTCTTGCTCAAAAATAGGCTCCGTGTTTGAGGCAGCGTCACTCATGTCATTGATATCTGAAGACCTATGAGGGCATATCAAAGAATATACCAAGAATATAAATTTATGAATATGTTTGTGCAAAAGAATTACAAATGAAAGAATTATTTGTAAGACAATCAACCAAATGAAAATATAAAAGAAAAGAAAAAAAAAGTGACTGATCGAGATGAACGTAGACACGTATTTCATTAAAATAATGATATTTAGGCCCAATGCCTATTTCACAAAAGATTTCATATCGTTTCTAGGCCAACAAACAACAGGAATGTTTTGAGCATTACTCTGAATAAGCCCTAAAGACTACAGGGATTTCTTCAGCAGTCCAATTGTTTAGCTCGCTTCCAGGCTCATAAGGGCAGATCTCCAACAAAGCCCTCCTTTCCGTCGCTTCTATGGCGTTGGTATAAACGCTTTCCAACATTCCTCCCATGCCGCTACCGGACACTCCACATTCAGAATGAATAAATCCTCCCGACACAAAAGATGTAGATATGTGGGGAAAGGTTAAAGGCTCACACTTAGCTTCATGTCCATTCAAACGCGCCCTTCTTCTCTCTTGTCTCTTCTCTACTTCTTTCTTCTTCTGCTTCATGTCTGGCTTGTACCCTAAACCAAATCTATCAAACTTTTCCTTCGGCATTGGTGCCTCAATCCTTCCCTAAAGATATTTTCCCAATCCTTTCCCGGGTAGGGCTCCTCTTCCTACCATCAATCGCAATCCCATCTCAGTGGTCCTAGATATTTTCGGTACTGGAATTCTATTTCCCTCCGCAATAAACATCGCGTTCACAAATTCTAACGACCGAAAAGAACATTCTAGTGCCTCATCGTTGATGTCCACATAAGGTGCATCGCTAGTCATCATTGCGATAATATCCTCCTCTGCATCTATTGTTACCAACCGATCCTCCGATACCAACTTCACCTTCTGATGTAATGATGAAGGTACTGCCCCTGCTGAGTGTATCCACGGTCTCCCCAATAGACAGTTGTAGGAGGGTTTAATATCCATTACCAAGAAATCTACCTCATAAGTGACTGGGCCAATCCTTAATGGTACCTCAATTCTCCCCATAACCTCCTTTTTGTTCCATCAAATGCCCTTACTATGCTCTGGCATGCTTTCATGTGCGAACTGTCTATTGGTAATCGACTAAGAGTGGACAAATGCAATACATTTAGTGCAGATCCATTATCAACCAAGGCCCCCGGGAGTGTGTACCCTTTGCATCGGACAGTAACATGCAGGGCTTTAGTAGAACCTCTTCCTCCGGATGGTATTTCATCATCACTGAAGAAGATAAAATTGCTAGCACCAATATTGTTGATCAGCCGATCCAGCTTGTTTACCGAAATATCGTCAGCCACATATGTTTCGTTTAGCACCTTTAATAGTGCATTCCGATGTACTTCTGAGTTTAAGAGTAAAGCTAATACAGAAATGCGGGCTGGCTGTTTGTGCAGTTGCTCCACAACACTGTATTCACTGTGTTTCAAAAACTTCAAAAACTCCTTTGCCTCCTTTTCTTTTATTGGTTCATTTACCAATGGTTCAACTTCTACTGCTTTCCCTTTCCTCTGTGCTTTCTTCCAACTCTCTTCCCTGGACGACTCTACTTGAGCGTCATATCTTTTTCCATTGCGTGTGTAAGAACCTATTTCCTGATTTCTTTCTGTTTCTTTTCCCAAAATGGTCACATTACACCCGTAAATCCACGGCACCATTTTGTTATCCTTATAAGAGAAATTTGATGGTTTCTGGATTACAATTTTCGGTGTTACCTGAGCCCTAACCTCATTACCCTTAGGGCGTGAGATAATGACCACAGGATGATTTATTTTTGGAGCCTTTGTTCCCCACTCTGTCGCGCATATGCTCCTCATTTCTTTCGCATCTCCTTGTTATCCATCATGCTTTGAACCAAAGCCTTAAATCCTTCACATTCTTGGATTTCGTGCCCTGTTTTATGGTGAAATTCACAATAATTTCCCGTCTCATGCCCTTCCTCAGAATCTGAAATAACCAAACCTCTTTTCGCCATTTCTTTCCAGACCCGTTTCAATGGAGTTTTTACTTCAGCAATGTCAGTCTTGACTTCTTCTCCCGTACCTTCGCTAACCATATTCACCCCTTTATCTGCGTGATTAGGTAACGGATTCTTTGCATTAGGTGAGTCGTCAAGTTTGACGATACCTAAATTGATAAGTCCTTCTACTACCTTCTTGAAGGCAGTACAATTTTCTATCGAGTGCCCAGAAATTCCCGCATGATAATCACATTGCGCGTTCATATCATACCATTTTGGATACGGGGGTTGTAGAGGACTCAAGTAACGAGGAGCAACAACATGTGCATCGAATAAAGTCTGATACAACTCCTTGTATGACATCGGGATTGGCGTGAATTGGGGCTTTTCAGTAGTTTGCCTAGCTCCCGACTCTTGGCTTGATGATGCCTGTTGATTAGCAACCACTTTCTTTGGTTGATTCACGGTAATTGACCTACCATAAGCATTCACATTATTCACTTCATTTTCTCTTTTCCTCAGGGGTGCCCTCCTATTATTTTCTCCTCCATCTATTTTTCCACTTTTAATGGCATGCTTAATCATTTCACCATTCATGATTATATCCGAGAAATTTTTTGAAGCGCTTCCCAACATGTGAGTGATGAACGGGGCTTTCAAAGTATTAATAAAAAGCGTCGTCATCTCTTTTTCCAAAAGCGGTGGTTGCACCTGAACCGCCACCTCTCGCCACCTCTGCGCATATTGTCTGAAGCTTTCGTTCGATTTCTTCTCTAAATTTTGCAGAGTTATCCTGTCAGGCATCATTTCTGAGACATGATTGTATTGTTTTAGGAAAGCCTGTGCTAAATCCCTCCAAGTAGCAATTTTAGCTCGGCTCAGCTAATTGTACCACTTTGACGCCGCTCCCGTAAGACTTTCCTGAAAGCAATGTATTAATAATTGATCATTATTAATATGCCCCGTCATTCTTCTACAAAACATAGTAATATGGGATCCTGGGCAACTAGTCTCGTTGTATTTCTCAAATTCCGGCATCTTAAATTTGTAAGGGAGCACCAAGTCCGGAACCAAGCTCAGATCCTTTGCATCTATTCCATAGCTTTCGATGCTTTCTATTGCCCTAAACTTCTCTTCTATCCATTTCCATTTCTCCTCAAATTGTTTTGGCAATTCCTCCTTCGCCTTGTCCTTTTCAACCATCTCGTCAAGATCTAGGACAGCAATATTATTCGGGCTATCACCGGGATTAAAGCCCGCTCCAGGTTGAAAATTCATTGGGATTGAAGCATCGCCTTGGAACTGCTGGGGCCTAACCGACACAGAGGGTCTCCGCGGATGCAGCTCAGTCTGTACTTGAGCATGCGGAGGCGTGAAACCTGGAGGATAAAGTGGTTCACCATTGTTTTCTTCTTCACTAACAATCACAGGACCTTTACCCTTATCTACTCCCTTCAATAATTGCGTCATCTTAGCCACCAGATCATTTTGGGACTCCTCCATCTTTTGCACCATGTCACGCTGAATCTTTTCTATTTGCTCTTTCATTTACGCCTGCAACTGGTCTTGCATTTCTTTTTGAAGTCGCTCTAGCTTCTCCAACCTTTGGTCCATAATTTTTGTCTTAGCTCGGGTGCCGTAACTTTGTTGGTTTTCCAGGTTAACTGAAATGATTTTATTCGATTAGGTTTTTAATGGTCATTAATGCATGTGATGTGATGCAATGCATGAAAAGAATGCAAAGAAAAAAGAGGCACTGATTCTAATTCAACTTCATTAGAAAACTTTACTAGATAAAGAGTTTCTTTACATAAAATAGACTACATATATGGCTTTGCCCTCACACTCAAAGCCTTAACCTTTCTAAGAAGCCAAGCTAATTCTCGGCCCCTGTCCGACTCTGACTCATACTTCAAACTTAATAGATCAGCCTGAACTGCTAGAGTTTGCAGATGATCAGCTACTTCGCGCACTTGAGTCACCGCCTCTCCCATAATATAATCTCTTTCTCCAATCTGCTCTTATGACCGACGGAAATATCTTTGCCACTGCTCATTACTTTCTTCTAGAAGCTCTATCCGGATTTCACTATTTTGCAATGCATTCTCTAGCCCTCCTATTTGTCTTTTTAATTCTTCAATTTTGTCTAAGCTCGCCCTTAATTCAACCGTAGCATTACGATTACAGTACTGGTGAAGCGATCTTTCTAGTTCAGTTATCCGGACCTTCAACTCCGTCTTCTCGTCTTGGCAAACTAGTAGACTCTTTCCCAAGGCGACTTCTCGAGCCCGAGTATCCTGAAATTTCTTTTCCCATTGATTAGCTTTCATCTTTTCCTCCTGAATTTCTTGTCGCCATTGTTCTGGCGTTTTACCCAAGCCAGCAGCTCTTACCGACCTACGCAACTTCTTGTAATCTGTCTTCAGGCTGTCCAAATCTTCTTCTGCTTTGTTCTTTCCTTTTCTCAATTTATCGGCCTCTAACCTTTGAATGTCCACATCCAGTCCTAACTGCATTTTTTCTTCCTCTAGTTGTTCTATTTTCTTCCCCAATTCTAAACTCCTTTTTTCAAATTCTTGTTTGATGATTTCTATCTCAGAAGGCAAAACTTGTAAGTGTTCCTCTAAAGATTGAGCAGTTTCTGAATTTGACGCCGGGATGTTGTCGTTGATCCTTTGATCACGCCACTGACCATACTCGGGGGTAATTGTCGGACCCACGGCTAAGATCTTCATTCGACGAGTCTGGTTCCAGGCACTAGATATTTCTCGAACCTTCTTCTTGTAATTGTCCTCCCTATAGGAAAAATCACTATAAGCCAACCCCTGCGTTGCTGGTATGAATTATCGTGATCTATACTGTCTTGATACGAGTAGAGGAGCATATCCGATAGCTCCCCATATCCCGAGCAGCGGAACCCAGTCAAAATCTCCACATCGGTACAATATCTCATCAGGAATTAACCAAGGAGCCCTCCATTCAATATCTTCATCCTGGAGATTCTGGAGTATCTCTATCCATTTTTCTTCTGAAATATCATCCCGTCTTAGCGTGGCCACCAATTCTCCTAGAGGGGAGTAGCTATCGGAGAATACCCGATAAGAGACCTTTTCGACTTTCCAGAAGTGGCTATGGAACCATGCCAATAAGAGCTGCGCACATCCAATAAACCTTTCCTCCCCTACTTTTCGACACGTATTCAAGGATCTAAAAGTTTCAGCGAGTATTGCCGGAACCGGTGTAACCCCTTTACTAAGCCGATCAAACAAATCAGATACAGCCTCGTCTATGTGTCCTAAAGCTTTGGGGAAAACCACTAGTTCATAGATACCTAAAGCGAAGACATCGACCCTTTTCTTTAAGTCAGGATGTACAAGCACCAAATCTCGCAAACTTTTCCAATGAACACATTTACTGTCGCCCTTCTGTTGGATCCGGGCAGCGACCCACTGCTCGCTCATCCCAGTGATGTTCATTAATTTCTTTAACAACGGAGGGACACAAGCAGCTCTGGAATAAGCCTTGTCGACTTGAATCTTTGGGCACCGAAGCAAGGTCGTATACTCCTCCACAGTAGGCGTCAAATCTACCTTCCCAAAAGTGAAACAACTGTAGGCAGGATTCCAAAACTGAGCAATGGCTCGGAATAAATACTTGTCCACTTTGACACTAAGCAGATAAGGTAGGTCACCGTAGTTACAATAGAACAGCTACTTGGCCTCGACATCCCATTGATCCCAGACTTCTTTCATTTCTCGAAGGTCATTCTGGATTACACTGATACGGGTAAGATCCCACAATTCTGACATGTACCCTTCGGTAAGACTATCGCCTTTCTCCCGTTGTGTCGTTTCAGCCCATATTCGCACAGCCGCATTATCCTCTACTTTATCAACAAACCCCTTTTCCATGATAAGCTTTCTACCAAGAAACTGAGCGTAAATCGACACCTCTTTTAGAATGAAGATGCCATGCAATCACAAACAAAGTAAATTAGCATTAAACACAGAATAAGATTTAAAATAAGCGACAAATAAATACAACATTCATTTAGGTAAGCACTAAAAATTTAGAGTAGCTCTACCTAGGTCGGTTCCTATGGCTCATTACATGTGGTTTGGTTCTAAAGTAGGGTACCTGAACCAGCAAATTCCTCGATCCTCACCCATTATAGGCTCATACGGACCAAGTTCGATTCAGGGGGATACATTTTCCTATGGCCATGCGGAGATGAAAATCTCACGAAGACATAGGTACGGATATATCCCGAAAGCGATTCACTATCCCATGCGGAGGTGAAAACCTCACGAAGGCGTAGCTTTTCACTCCCACCTAAAAAGGTGTGACCAACGGTCATGCAATGCAATGCGAAAAGATACCAAAATTTAAACAAACAGAGCAATTATAAACCCCAATGATGATGATTATGATAAAGACAGATAAAATGCGATGAAAGGATCGTAATTTTAAACCGAATTTTCAATTTTTGACAAAAGACAAAAAATAATCACCACGTGGCTTGACCCTCTTATCGGTGTCCCCAGCGGAGTCGCCAAGCTGTTGACACCATTTTTTTGATTGAAAAACGGAGTCGACTTGGGTTTGAGAAATGAAAACAAAAACGGGAGTCGCCACCAATCCTTTTTTGATAAGGTGTGATCGGATCACCTTGAAAAGTGGTTGTTTTTAATAAACGATTTAATTTTATTAAAACAACGGTTTTGGTCCACGAAATTCAGAAAAATGGGTTCGGGAGTTGGTTACGCACGAGGAAGGATTAGCACCCTCGATACGCCCAAAATTGGTACCTAGTTGATCACTTAATGTCTTAATGTCGAAAATTGAGAACTTTGAAGAATTTAAAAATACGATCCTTGTATTGAAATGTTAAAAATTTTGGGAAAAAGGGACACGTTCCACGTTAATCGAGAAAGAAAGCATCATATCTAGTGAGTTAGGACACAATGTCTCGAATTCCCGATACGCGGATGAATGGCAAAATTTACTTATTTAAAAGATGTTTAATTATCTCGGGTTTAGAAAAGGGACCATGCCCAGTAAGTTAGGACACGATCTTTTTTTAATTCCCGGGATTGTTTAAAAACTTGAGTTTGAAAAGATTCGTATATTTAGATTTATTGTGAAAATCGAAACCCAGTAAGTTAGGGTACGATCTTCTCGAATCTAAACACGAAGTGCCATTTTTTAAAACAAATTTTGTTATATTGGGTGAAATAAAAACACGAAGTCGTAGTAAAAATGTGAAAGCAAATTACATTATTATGCATGGCAAAACTATGATGAATACAAAAGTATAAAAATAATAAGGGCAATAATAATAAAATAAAATAAAGAAAAAGAACAAATCGATAACATTCGAAATAATAAACCATAACATAAAATGCGCAAATGCGTATAAATATTATATAAATATATATAATATATACATATAAAAAAATGTGCATGTGAGATATATAAAAAATAAAATAAGATAAATATATATATATGTATAGATATAAAAGAAGCCGTATAAAAAACATATAAATATGTATACGTATATTCGTGAGGAAAAATGGAAAGTATATAGATATACATATATAAAAGAAAAAAGTATTTATGCATATATTAAATAAGTTAGAAACAAATACATATACATATATGTATATACATATATAAGCAAATATATAATAATATTAATATAATATGACACATATTTAAAATTACATAAGCAAATATAAATGAAAATATATAATGAGAATAATAATGATATATAATAATAATAATAATAATATAAAATTGCTAAAATATGGGCTAAATCGAAATAAAAAAAAAAGAAACTGGGCGAATTCAAAATAAAAGGGACTAAATTACAAAGCGCGCCAAAAGCGAAGGGATCAAATGGGCAAATAACCCAACCGCCTCAAAACGCAACGCAGCAGTGGGCCAAATTGAGAGAAAAACAGAACTTTATGGGCAAATTGCAAAAGTGCAGAAAACTTCCCTGAAAGTGCCACAAAATCGGAGGGACCCATTGCGCAAATAACCCAAAAGTCAGAAACACGCGGATCCTCCCCTCGGGTCGGGTCACCGCGCGGGTCAAGGGCCTCAAAACGGCATCGTTTCGTGACCTCTATTTAAAACAAATTTTTTTTGAAACATTTCATTTCTTTCAGTTTTCAGAAAAAAAAAAGCCACCCCCCTTTTTCTCTCAAATCTCCGGCCAGGATTCGGCCATGGGTTCCGGCGGTCTCTGCCGTAGCGCCACCGTGTGTGGCGGCCGAAGGCCCAAAATCGGGCCTTTTTAGTCCCTTTTTGAAGCCTATTGCTCCTAGGCCACGGATCTGGGGTTGAAGTTCGTAAAAAGGGGGAGCCAAAGACTCGAAAATGGGCCAAAACCCCTCGCCTTCTCCTCCTCCGGCACGGCGTAGGTATGACCTTTTTTAACTCCTTTTTTACTATATTTATTTTATGTGTGCGTATGAAGAGAAAAGAGAACAAAATAAATAAATAAAAACTTCAAAACTTGAGAAGGAAAAGACCTTGAATCTGCCTCCCTTTTTTATTTTTCGATTGAATCCCTTATTTTTTGATACAAGAGTTGCCAGGGAATCCCCCTTACAAAATAGTTTCAGTGGCTTAATATAGCCTTCTACAATTTTCTATTATTTTTTGTTTTCTGTCTTTTCTTCTTTGTTTTTGCAGGTGCAAGTGGCATGGGAGCGGCGGAGCAGGTGGAGCAAGTGAGCGGTGATGGGACGTGCGGCAGCCAGCAAGTGGACGACCCTAGGTGCGACGCTCCTAGGGTTAGGGTTTCCTACTTATTCTTTTTTTTTATCTTATTAATGTTTTGGGCTATTTGGGCTGTGGGTTAGTTTGGGCTGTTAATTTGGTTTTGTTTAGGGTCTGTTTTAGTAATAAGTTGGGCAAAATTGGGCTTTGTACAATCACCCAACTATGGAATTCATTTTTTATGTTTATTCACTTAACTTTAAAAGTTATAAAATGGTCACTCAACTATTCGATTTTGTCTTTGTTTGATCACCCAACTATCTTAAATTTTTGGATATTTCTATTTTTATATTAGCCAATTACTAACTAAAAAAAAATTTAATAACAATTGAATAATTATTTTATAACTTTTCACTAAAAAACTGTAATTTTGTAAACTCTATAATAGTTTATCCATAATATATTCACTTGTTGCCGACCACATCGTGATGGACTGTAGTAACATTAAAAATGATGAACTATAAAATATGAGTACCTTTGTTTGTACTATATATTATATATTGTGGTCACATTTCTTTTTCTTTTTTTGAAAATGCATTGTAACATGTGCGGTATATTATTTCTTTAAGGAAATGTGCAGTATATTATCAAATATGTAATATTGAGAGTTTCATTTGTTTATTCATTTATAAAGTGTAATTTATATAATATGTTAAACAAAAATATATATTAATGTGAGTTTTTCTAATTTGTCTTGTCCCATCATGATTGAATAAGAATAGATGAGAGACTCGTGAGATTAACATAAACGGATAGGTATGGTTATATTTTTAGAGACGAACTCTTAAGTAAATATGAAGCGCATGGTATATATAAAAGCACAAATTTAAAAAATATATTAAATAGGTGAAGATATTTTTTTTCATTCACATTACTAAATTTACGTCGAAAACAATTATAATTTATTTTGACATCTAGTGGTAATAATTTTAAAAAGAAAAGAAAAACACTAGTGGTGCTACTTCATGAGTTATAATTTACATTTAGTGGAGCTACTTTAAGAATTATAATTTACATTTAGTGGTGCTAATTTTAAAAAGAAAAGAAAATCAGTAGTGGTGCTACTTTAAGAATTATAATTTACATCTCGTGGTGCTACTTAACCCTGCTTTTGTTTCTTTAAAACCTGTTTTTCTTCTGTAACCCAATCTAAATCTTCATTCATTTCCCCCAAACAAAATAACAACGAAAATGGAATTTCAATTAGCGCATTACTTCATCCTCCTGCTCCTCTTCCTGTTATGCCCAATTTTACAAGCAGCAGAATTTCAAGAACGTGCCTGTGGTAAAGAAGTATGTGGAAATATTACAATTCCTTCCCCTTTTGGAATCCATAGCAACTGCTATACATGAATAGACTTATTTTAAATATAATTACATGAATAGACTTATTTTTGGAAAATTTACAGGAATACGCAGATTTTAAGAAAATGCTTCTAGTTGGAAGCATTTTTAGGTGATTTGCAACAGCTTAGACAAATAGGGCGTTCTTACGCAACAGTTTAGTCAAAGGAGCTGAAATTAAAGAGAACCCCTTGACAAATCTCCGATAATAACCCACAAGCCCAAGAAAACTGTAGATCTTAGAAACATTCCTAGACTGTTTCCACTCAAGCACAGCCTCAATTTTCCTAGGACCAACTCGGATCCCCTTCGCAGAAACCACATGCCCCAGAAAAGTCACCTCCTTCAACCAGAATTCACATTTGCTCAACTTAGCGTAGAGCTGTTTCTTCCAAAGTATTTGAAGAACTACTCTAAGATGCTCATCATGATCATCTCCAGTCTTAGAGTATACCAGAATGTCATCTATGAAGACCACAATGAACTGATCCAAGTACAGTTGAAAAACTCATTCCTAAGATCCATGAATGCAATCGGAGCATTCATCAAACCAAAAGGAATGACTAGGAACTCATAGTTCCCATAACGAGTCCTAAAAGCAGTCTTTTGAATGTCGACCTCCTTAACCTTGAGCTGATGGTACCCAGAACGGATATCTATCTTGGAAAACACAAAAGCCCCACGAAATTGATCAAACAAATCGTCAATTCTCATAAGTGAGTACCTATTCTTTACCATTAACTTATTCAACTATCAGTAGTCGATACACATAATCATAATATCATCATTCTTCTTTACAATTAAACTAGTGCCCTCAATAAGACATATTGAGACGGATAAACCTTCGATCAAGGAGTTCCTAAAGCTGAGCTTTTAACTCTATAAGCTCTTTCGGTGCCATACGATAAGGAGTGATGGACACCGAAGCTATACCCGATAGAAGCTCAATACCAAACTCGACCTCCTGATCCGGAGGCAAATTCGGTAACCCTCAGGAAAAACATTCGAAAACTCTTTAACCATTCAAATGTCCCTAATCGATGAACCCACAGAAGCTAAGTCAGTCACAAAAGCCAAATATGCTTCACACCCTTTTCAAACCAACTTTTTGACCACAAGAGCAGAGATCATATTGGACAAGTAATCCCGATGGTCATCGATCATAACCACCTCCACATCATTCTCTGATCTCGAAACTACCTGATGCTCCACGAGCTAGTCTATTCCCAGAATCAAATCGAATTCCTCAAATGGTAGCTCCATCATATTAGCTGGAAACACAACCCCTTGAGTTTCCAAAATACGTTCCTATACAATTTATTAACAATAACTAATTGACCCAATGAACTTAGTACAATAATTTCTCCGAAAGTGTTCTTAACAAAAATCCCTAAGTTTACAGAAACAGAGCTAGCTACGTAGGAATATGTTGACCCTATATCTATCAATGCAAAATTAGGGGCAATATGAATAAAAAATATACCGGTAATAACATAAGCAACGTCTCTGTCCTTACGACGTCTAGTAGCATAAACCAATACAGGCTACCTCGACTCAGTCTAATTAGCACTTCTATCCATTGCTCTCTAACCTCCACCCATACCGTTACCACCCTTGGCCGAACCATGGCCCTGAGGAGACTGTTGAACTTCCCGTTGAGGCTGCACAAATCCCGGAGCTGGATCTTACATTTGATTAGAATGCTATCGGCAATCCCTGATACGGTGCTTTATCAACCCACATCATAGACATGCTCCTAACCTCCTCTAAAATTCATCCGGATGGCATCTACCACAGTCCCTACACGGCTGAGCCACAGTAGGAGTAACTGGAACCCCAATCCTTGAAGGCCCATCAGATCTAGCCCGTTTCTTAGGCTTCTGAGCAGAACTAGAGGGCTCTGAATCCCTCTTATTCTTAACCCTTTCACGCTCCCTATTTTCGCGCTCAACGCACTTAACCTCCTCAGTGATCTTCACATTATCCACTAAGACGACAAAGTTTTGCTTCTTTTGTGGAACTATCAAAACCCTCAGATTACCCCTTAATCCTTCTTTGAAGCGAATAAACTTCATACTCAGTTGACACCATCCAACGAGCATAACGACTAAGTCTAAAAAATTTGGCCTAATGTTCAACCACAGTCCTATCCCCCTGGTAAGGTTCATAAACTTACATCTACGAGCATCCACATAACTCGCCCCTACATATTTACTGTAGAAGGTACTCTTAAACAGATCCCAAGTTATCCAATCTGGCTGAGTACCTTTCTCAGCCATTAACCACCACTGATATGCGTCATTGTGAAGTAGAGATACTGCACCCTTTAACTTTTGCTTGAGGGTGCAGTCAATGTCATTCATAATTATCTCTGTGGCCTCTATCCAATACTCGACCACCGTAGGGACGACTTTAGTAACACCTCTAAACAACTCAGCGCCATTGGACTAGAGTCATTCAGTGACTGACCCACAGCTTTCAAATCCTGAATAAGGCTCAGCGACCCTCTCTAAAACCCTCAACATGGCCTGAGATAATGCGCCGTCCTCAGCCGAGCGACTTTGAGACCCGGTTTCAACAGTAGGTATAGCCGGCGTCTTACTCGTATCTAAATTGGGAATATTACCCATCGAGGACGACTCAGTTGTGCCCCTCTACGGTGTTCGCCACACCCACAGGTACTGCATTCACGTGATCCACGAGTGTTCATCATTTTTATAGAGTATCTATATTCTGAAGTTTTATATATTAGTCCCTGTAACATCTTAGAATTTAGGGTTTAAAGTTTTGAGGTTTGTTGTTAGGGTAAATGAGTAGGTTGAGCAATTGGGTTTATTGTCGCCTTTTAATATCAGAATGAGCCTACTGGTTCGGAGGTTGAGTGTGTGTTAGTTTACTTTTGGGTCCCAAGTTCGAGTCCTCATGTGTGCTTTGAAGAATTAATTTTATTCTAGTTTTACTTTTTTTTGTTTTAAATGCTAAATTAGTTGTTTTTATTTTTATTTAATTTTTAATCTAAAAAAGGAAGTTATCTCTCAAAATCTTTTTCCCACGTTACTCTTCTCTCTTCTCCCCCTCTTACACGTGAATTCTCTTTTCGTTCCTTCTCCATTCTTACTTTCATTTTTGGTATATTTGAACCATTGCACTTTTGTTCTTCAAATTAATTTTAGGTTTATTATCGTCATTGTTGATTGACTGTCCTTATGTGTTTCATTTAATTAGATGTGAATCGGGTAAGTGTTATGTTGTTTAATTACTTCGTTCTAAGTTTTAGGTTATTCTTAGCCGATTTGTTTGTACTGTTTTGGTTATTGCTTATAAATTAGCATATTGGCTTATGCGATTTCAAAATTGGTGGATTAGGAGCAAATCGATCAGTTCGTGACACTCGGGGTTCCGCTTTAAAATGTGTTTTTGAACCATTAGTGATTAGGGATGGCGTTGCTATTGTGAAACTATGATTTTATCCTATTTTGGAGTGGATTTGTGACTACACGGGTGGCTACACGGGTGTATGTCACACACGGTAGTCCACACGATCGTGTGACTTCACGAATTAGAGATTTTAGACTTTTTTTTAGTGTCACACGGTCGTGTGGCTATTATTTGGATTTTTGTCAATTTTTACACAGGCATATACCTTGGACACACGACCGTGTCCCTTAGCCACACAGGTGCGTGAGTTTGTACACGTTCGTGTCTACTCTGTTCCTTAAATTGGCACTCTTGGACAATAAGTTACACGGGCTACTCATACGGCCATGCAGCTCGAACACATGGTCGTGTGTCTCCTTCACACGGTCGTGTGTTTCTTCCAATGGATGTGTGCCTCTTTCGCATGGCCATGTTGTTCTTCAGATTGCCTTGACTCTTCCACATGGTCGGGGTATACTACTATGTGGTACTATTTCGTAGATTTTTGTTCTGAGTCATAAACGGTCTCATTTTATGTTTTTGTGTAATCTGACCCTTGGTTAAGCCTTGATAAGTGTGTTTATGACTCGTTCAAGTTTGGGTTTGTGTATTTGTGGGTTATAACTTAATTGTTCATTTATGTAATGAATAAATTTGAGTTTATTGTTGCTATCATAACTTAGTATTGGAATGCAAGTATAACCAACTCTGAATTTGTTCAACTGGAAATGTGAATGTTAGTTTCTGTAAGTTTGTTTGTGTAATGTGTGCAATACTACATTAGCATGAAAATTTTGGGATTTGCTTATGGAAAGATAGAAGACTGATTTGGCAATTTAACTGCAATACTTCTGTACAACGGTTTACCACACAACTTTACATATGTCAGCTCAGTTGCATATTATTATTTGAGTGACTCAGTTCCACATATAGGGTGTGGAAGGTGGACGGGCCTACTACGGTCCAATATGGTGTACAGGATGGCTGGGTCCAACATGTCCCTATTGTGGTGTGCAGGGGGGACGAAATGGTGTTCGGATGGTTGGGGTGGGTTTTTGACTCATTACATTCGTTATGCATCTGAATATATATCTGATTATGTGAGCATTGGGATATTGGTGATATCGTTAATTTAATATAATAAGTGTGTTAATTAATATGTGTTTTGGTATGCTTTGAATACATTTTTGTATACTGGATTACCGCTTTGAGATTTCCGTAAGTAATTTATATATATACTTGTCTGGAATATTTATTGTGTCACTCCGTCTTTTGTCATCTGTTTTATTTTTCGGGTTCATACTGAGCTCACGTAGCTTACCTCATTGTAGTGTTCTTCCTTTCAGGTGCTTTTCATGTTCGAAAGTTGGACTCGGCATGCCAGAGGTCTCGTGATGATAAGTGTTTGGTTTGGTTTAAATGATGCTACTTAAATTTCAGTCGTTATTTTCAAATGGTTTGTAGGAAAGATTATAAAAATTGTGGTATGGGGTTGAGTTTGGATTTTCGATCAACTAGATGTTACGGTTTTAAACAATTTATAAGTTTCGTTATATCACAGGTTTTGAATTATGGTTTGTGATTGACAAAATTTGATGCTTTTGGAACTATCAAGGAATTCCATTTGGTTTATTTCCGACTTGCGTTTAATGCCAATTAAACTTTGTTTCAAAATTTAACTAAGTGTTAACTAACTTTCTAAAAATTATGGCAAGATAGTTTAGCAAAGGATTTTCTATGTTTATAATAGAGTTTTTATTTTCGCCACTTTAGGTGGCCAATGTAACCTCCGAGATTCGGTCTAAACTTTTAGGTCAGGTTTTAGAGTGTTACAGTTCAAGTATTTATTAGCAGATATTTTATGCCTCAAATAATTATTAGAAGAAATCTCAGAAATGTTTCAGTCTCTATCTTAATATGGTTTTAATCGTTTCAGAGTTTCCTAAACTAAAGTATTTTTGAGTGAGGAGTACTTATAGAATCGGTTCCAAAGACTCGGTATTTCACAAAATTCCTTTTCAGATTCATACAAAAATAAACTATATTTAAAAAAATGGTTTTCTCGAAAACAATTTTGAACCCAAAATTTCACAGCCAGAGTTTTGCAACCTGGCTTTAATACTACTAAATGTAACATTTCAAACCCGACCTAGATGTTATGACTAAATCTGAGAATGCTACGTAAAAGAAATAGTTGTAAATCTAGTTCCCGATTATTTTGGAAATCATCATAAACTTTTGTTACTTAAGAACCCATTTTATAGGAAAACATATTTAATTTAACAATTAAATTGGGAACGTTGGTTTTTTATATTTGCTAAATAAAAAGAATACTTTGCAAATTCTTAAAACATTAAATTTTTAAGAAACTCAGCTGTTAATCTGAAACCCATTGTTTGCAGAAAAACAAACCTTGTCAATAAAACATTTAAGCGGTGACTGCGAAAAACGAAATTAAAGTCCAAAACCCAAAACCACAAAAAATTTCCAGACAGTTCGAAATTTACAAAACTCTTAAACCAAAATTTAAATAAATTAAATTTATGAAAATATAGTTATGATCGAGCTCCCGTCGCACCGACCCACCTAAGTCTAAGGGTTACCTGAAAGTGATAAACAAACAAAAAGTGAGTTTTCATAACTCAGCGTGTAACTTTAAAGAAAATAGAATTACAGTTTTAATTTTCAGATTCATTCCAAAATTATTTTGACACAAAAATATATTTTATTTTAAATCAGATAGGCGTATGAACAAAAATGATTGAATTGAGATTTAGACCCAAGACCCTAACATATAACTAGAGCCTCTAACCATTGAAATAAATACTTGCTAATGATAGAATCTAACAACTATGACCACTAAAATTTTTGGGCATTACAATTATAATATTTTATGATGAAAATTAATTAATTTCATGTATTTTCAAATTACTTTTCATCATACAAATATATAATTTTTTTTATATGCTATCAATAAGTGTTGAGAGTAGTGGTAAAGTCTTTTGCAATTTGAAAGAGAGAGCACATGCTCAAATCTTGGAGATGATCTGTTGGAAGAGGTTAGGCCCGTTCTTTTATGTTATATAAATTTTTTATTTGATTAATAAGTTATATAAATTTTTACAATTATAATTATAAAATTTATTTATATATTTCATTATAAAATTTTTGTATGTTACATGTCAATTACAATATTTTTTACTCTTGTATTTAAATTATTTATTTCTATGAAGTACTCATCTTTTGTAACACCCCTAACCCATATCCGTCATTGAAACAAGGTCACGGAGCATTACCGAAACTTACGAATCAAATACAGACATTTCATTTCATTTAGCACCCATGTCAGAAATCAAATCAAAACCAATCATATTGTCCCTCACTTGAGCCCTCGAAGTCCAAACTACACATTAGAAACAAATCGGGACTAAACGGAGAGCTTAGAGAATTTTTTGCGAAACTTTAAAAATTTTGCCTAGGTGCAGGGGACTCATGCCCCTATGGCCAGGCCGTGTGGGCATTCGAAGTAAGGCACACGACCGTGTCCCATCCCGTGACCAATTTAGGGTTCTCTCTAATTTGGGTCACACGACCAAGCCATATGGCCGTGTACTAGGCTGTGTGAATATTTTGAGCATTCTGTTTCTCAATTTTTAAGATGCAGGGGACACACGGCCAAACTACACGCCTATGTGCTAGGTCGTGTATCACACACGGCTGAGACACATGCCCCATGTGAACGAAAATAGGTCATTTCTAAGGCCACTTTTCTCACCCAATTTGTCTTCCACCTCCATTAACACTTTAACACTTTCACCAACCAATACAATACATACCATAACACCCTATATGCCTAAGTATTCAATCTTACCTAAATGACCATATAAACATATATATGCATATTTCTCCAATCATATTATTTCAAACCATTCATCAACATACTCATAAATTATCCATTCATAATCATATCAACACAACAAACATGATAAGCCACACATATATACATATCAATATATCTAACTCAAGCCATTCCAATGTCTATTTACGACAAAATACTTTTAAGCCAACATTGGCCAAATTACCCTATACATGTCATTATAACTAAAAGTAATTTGCTATTTATACCAAATGAGCCGAAGGATGGTGTGATGTTGCTCCAACAAGCTTCCAACCAAATTAAGCTTCCAAATTACTATAAAACAGAGGAAATGAAACAGGGTAAGCACTTAATACTTAGTAAGTTTGTATAACGGAAATTAACTTACCATTTATTTATATTTAAGGTAAGTATACAAAATACATCCAAAGAAATTTGGCTAATAGCCTAAACACATAACCTCATCAAACATGCTAGTCATGTATTTCACATGAATACCAAGAAACATGTATAAGCTCATCAAATATCAAATTTCCATGTGTTTTATGTATATACAAGTAATGATTCATTTCGAACTCATATTTTCTCATGTCAGGATTTTCCCATTGAATCATTTAAAATTTCGATGGATACACAGGTAGTACATGCACAAAGTGTACAAAACTGTAATTCGTCAATTCATATTCAGGAATGCTCATACGAGCACATAAGCGGGAAGCTCTATCGAGCCATATAATGGGAAGCTCAAAAGAGCTAGTTATCGAGAAGCTCTGAAGAGCTAATTATCGAGAAGCTCATAAGAGCCATAACGGGAAGCTCGCAAGAACCAGATAACAGGAAGCTCTGGAGAGCCATATATTGGGACGCTCATAAGAGCTGTGGTGTATCCAAAACACATGCAGGATCACAATCAATCGAGATGCTCCGAAGAGCTATTAACAGAAAGCTCGTGAGAGCCAAATATTGGGACACTCGTAAGAGCTATGGTGTGTCTGTAACACATGCAGGATCACAGCCAATTGGGAACCCCGTATCCATCGAATTTCATTTATTCAAATGAGACTTAATACTTGTCGGTCATTGTTGGTTATGTGATTAATAAATACACGTAGCAATTTATACGAATTTCATACTTGGCAATTACACCATCCACATACACAACATTTAATTCAAACATATAGATATACAATTTAGTTACACAAACTTACCTTGACAATTGCACGTTTCTTTGTTGTCTACTAATCCGATACTTTTTCTTTTCCACGATCTAAATTCGTATTTGATCTATTCGGATCTATACGAATGAATTTAACATCAATTTAATAAAATTTGCATTTAATAAAATTTACTTTTAATTAATTCTAATTTCGTCCCTAGGCTCGGAAAATAAAATTTATGCAATTTAATCCTTATTCCAAACCTAATCGATTTTTACATGTAACATTATCAACCAATGTATTTCACAAAATTTAGAATTTTCTATAACTTTTACATCTTTTCAATTTAGTCCCTAAATCATAATTTCATCAAATTTCTCTTTACAAAAGTTGTTTATCTATCAACAACATTTCATTTTCTACCATAAAACTTCATAATTCATACATACTCATCCATGGCAAAACCTAATACTTGATAACTCTACAAATT